>NC_056730.1:906567616-906872616 GCF_019279795.1 Protopterus annectens
AATCAACAATGTTACTCCCACTGGTAATATCCTGCCTGTGGTGTGAGTAGCAGTGCTTTGCTCACTCCTGCCCAGCTGGATATGACATACGCTGACAGCACTATATAATACTGGGGTTGCTGTTGATTCCCTTCTCATTCCTTTTGTATGCTTTATTGTTACGTTTTTCTTCATATATATATATATATATATATATATATATATATGTGTGTATATATATATATATATATATATATATATATATATATATATATATATATGTATATATATATATATATATATATATATATATATATATATGTATATATATATATATATATATATATATATATATATCTGTATATACTTATATACATTTCCTATGCTGGGCACTGCTTAGACCCACGCAAGTGCATTCAGACTTGCTTACTGGTACTTATATGTGTTTACTGCTGCTTATTTGTGCTTACACCTGCTTACTAGTACCTTATTCACTATGACAGTGCCACTTTGCTTGAATGATATTTAAGTTAAATATCTCATGTGATACTCTTATGTCAGTTTTACTGCAAAATGACATTCATTCCACATGGAAAATGATATGTGCTATTGTTGGGCTCGAACCATGAATGCCTGCTTGTTAGGCGGATGCTCTAAACACTACACTATTGATACTTACATTGATGCCGCATGTTTTTCTCTATTTGAATGAATATGATGTGCAAGCTACGCTCGGCGGAGGGCAGCAACATGCAGACACGCTGCTCTTTGCTTACACCTTCGATATTGCAGCAATTCGAATGTGTAATAGGGACACAGGGACAGGGAATCTAATTGTGAAAGTTTTAGGGACAGGGCTCAACATTCCACTACGTGTTTGTGTGTTTACTACTTCGATTTTATTTCACTGTTTGTGGACACTCTTGTATGCTTAGCATACATTTCGGTATCCACGGACACTGAATTACTGACTTACTATTAGGGGCGGGCTCTACTAGTAGGCAGAGTAGGTTTTGCAAGTGTTGGGGCATGTTTACGCCTCAGTAGAGCACTTGTACACGCCTCCTGCACTCTCACACATTTCCTGTGCACATCAAGGGTGTGGCAGCATGCCCTCATACATATTCATATGGTGCTGCTGCACCATCTGTAGTGAGGATGCTCAGCGCAAGGCTAAAACCATCCTTGCGCCGAGCTTCTTGAATCCCGGGGCAAATCTTTATCTAACCATTTTTATTTTTTCTTTATCTGACTCAATATGCAAATATGAGAGAGCATGTTTTTATAGGTGGCTTTTTATAGTTTTACACGTAAATTAAAAGTTAAAGCATTATAATTGAGACTCAGTCCTATTGCTTAGTTCACTAGATTTCTATCAATATGTGTCCCAAATGCATAAGAACAATTAGTGCAAAAATAGTCAGGTTCTGCAAGATCATTTAAGTCTCTTAAATTTAGCAAATTCATCCAATTTTTCAAAGCATTTCCAAAGGCCAAACATCTGGGTGGTCTAATCACACTATTATCAGCTTTATCTAGTATACAGTTAAATCACTTCTAATAATCAAGTTTCCCTTTACATTATCCCTCTCTCCTCACACCCATCCTTACTTTCCATATTCTCTCCTTTCATATCATCCTCTACTAGCTGTCCCTTTTTTCTGCTGTCCTATACTCCTGTTTCCACCCCTTTCTATCATAAAACAGATGTACAGGGACTCATTTCAAGAGGCATGACACTGTAACCATTTTCTTGCGTGTTAGTATATGTGCACATACTGAGGCATGTACTTCCTCTGTGCTCATCAGTTTTTCTCATTGATTCTTAGCCTCAGCTGTGAGTTCTCCACTTTCTCTACTGGTCCTGTTCCTTGCAATTAGTTGCAACCAAAGCTGCAAGTTTTCAGTGACTTAATTCGTAATGAGCTTTGGACCACGTCACTTTATGAGCTGTGCCTGAGGAAGGCAAGCTGAGGTCGTGCTAAGCATGTTTACGAACCCCAGTGTCTCTCTTACTGTGCTTCTATAAACTGCTTTTGTTGTCTCATTGCAAACTCGATCAGTTTCCTGGCCTAGAAGACAAACTTAAATAAATAAAATAATCTGAACTTTTCCAGAAAAAAAGGACTATGAATTTTGTTATATAAAAAGAAACACCTTAAATTCAATAAACAAGATAAAACACATCTATGTTATAACAATTTAACCTGTAAAGATCTTGGACAGTACACAAACTGTGAGGATAAAAAATTCTGTACAGACATTTCAAACTGTGGTTACTAACCTAAATGGCAACCATGACACTTAAACCACATGAGCTCTACAAGAAAAAAAGTCAAATACTTACATATTTAAACCATTTTATGTGTGCATTCCATCTTGAAAAAGGAAGGTATCTGCACTCTGACAGT
Source organism: Protopterus annectens (assembly GCF_019279795.1). Taxonomy (NCBI): domain Eukaryota; kingdom Metazoa; phylum Chordata; order Ceratodontiformes; family Protopteridae; genus Protopterus; species Protopterus annectens. The sequence goes on from NC_056730.1 coordinate 906,570,007, forward strand.
CTGACAAAGGGCAAATGTTAATTATGAGCTACCTAGATTGTAGGCAGTTGCTAAAGCTTCCTGTTTCCTCTCCATGACTGTGACAATTTCATATCAGTTGATGGTTCTGCTAACAAAAGTAAGGATGTAATTGTAAACTTTTATTTTTATAATACGGCATGCGTAACAAACTTGTATGCTCGAATGTGTGACAAAAATGTCCTCTACTAACTTTCTGAGGTATTTCCTTTTGTAATCCAATAAACATATAAAGTGTTTCTACATAGCTGTGAGAAATGCAATATAGATAACAAAGTTTATTTGCTTTGTATTTTTTTATTTTTATACAAAACACAAAGCCAATATTTACTTAATATTCCCCCTATCAGTTATGCATTTTGCTTCATAGACATAAATATGCTTTTCCTACTATCAAATGTACCATTCTATACGTATGAGTCTAAGCCATGGAATATTTTCTTTATTATACCGACAATTGTTTCATTGCTCAGCACATGTAACAATATTAACTAAATACAGGGCTTACTGAATTTTCAGTCAGCAAAGGTATGGCATAGAAGGCTTTCATATGGCACTCGCACAGTAATCACTTTCAGAAGGCATGTTACAAAATTAGATCCCGGTTTTCATAGCAGATCCATACCTGGATTTCTGCTAAAGCCAAGTACAATATTTATCAAAATTAAAAGCAGAGTGTGCGTGTGGTTAAAATATAAATGAGTAACACAAGGTTAAAGTCTAAAGTCCATGTTCAGCTACATAAGCTATGGTCTACATAATAAAACATATTAGCTAAAAAGTAAGGAGCATATGAGATTTAGCAGACAATAACATGATAAATATTTTTCATAGAGCACTGTTGCAGTTGCCTGTGTAAATTGTTTCCTACAACTTAATATATTAGAATCTTGTGTCAAACAGTGTAAATTTGGTGTTGATTCAAAATACATTTCTCACCCAGGTAAGAAGTAACAAAGTTTAACTTATTTTATAAATGCATAGATCTCAAAAATGATACACTATGAGAGAACACATGTTCTCCAACATGATATTAATATACCAATATAGTCTGGTATCATGTCCATGACTTTATAGCAGCAATGTGTGTGTGTGTGTGTGTGTGTGTGTGTGTGTGTGTGTGTGTGTGTGTGTGTGTGTGTGTGTGTGTGTTTGTGTGTAAGTGACAGAGAAAGAAAGTGAGTACATGCCTGCACTTCTTAACATCTTTGCTCATGACTTCTGGACAAAGCCAACAATACTGGGAAGATATAGACCCCAAATCAGGAGTATTTTTAAATATAACCCTAACTCACTTAAAAGTTTAATAGAGAAAGAGAATTTTGCATCCGCATGCTTTTTCTGAACAACAAGAAGTATGAAACTATAATGGCTGGGTTTATTGACTAACTGTAGACTTCACAGATTTTCTAGAAAATCAAACATTTTAAGGGATATACCAAAAAATATGAGGCAAAATTCAGAAACATTCTGCAAAATCAAAGACATTGGAGAAGTATATGGGGAAGTGAAGATGCACTGCTTTGCACTGTATGTAATTTTTCATTCATTTAATCACAATGAGACACTTGAAATGTAAACAGTCAAGAAAGCTGTTTATTATTTTATTTATTTATTTTTACAGTTTGTTTACCAGGATAGTCCATTGGGCCAAGAAGAGTCCGTTTTCAATAGAGTCCCGGGGAGAAAAGCTTCATGAACAACAATATAATATGAAGACAATGCATTTGAAGAACAATGGTATTACACAACATGACAAAAAATCCATGATTGCAGTGAAAATACAGTAAAAAAAGCAAAAGGTAAAATTACACACACACACACACACACACACACACACAAAATAAGTCAATTAAAATAAGACAAATACATTGGTGCGTATTCAGATTTGTTAGTGAAATAACACTGGGTTGACATTACAGGTTTACATAAAATCTTAGCAGAGCTAAAGTAGGATGGGGATAAGAGGTGTTAATTACTGAATGTAAGAAGGGTGGGACAATAAGAAAAAAGTATAGCAAGAGTAGGAGTAAATGAGAAGAAAGAAGATGGTAGTCAGAGGAGCTAAGTATGATGAAGAGAAGAGAGAAGTAAAGGAGTGTGAGAAATGGGGAAGAAAGAGGTGAGTCATGTGGGATGACAGCAGGAACATTCCCAGAGGGTTTTGAGATGGGAATGAAGCAGAGTCTTAAAGGAAGAGGGGTTGTCAGTAGTACTAATAAGAGGTGGCAGGGAGTTCCAGAGGTGAGCTAGGGAAAAGGATAGTATGTGTTTGCTTGGAGGATGAGCAGGCTTGTGCAGTTCAAGCAAATTCTGGTTACTGGATCTTAAAAGTCTGTTTGGTAGGTGTATAATGAAGGAGGAGGCAAGGGAGGGGCAGATGGAGGGATTAAAGATGAGTTTGTGGGAATGAGTAAGTTGAATGTAGGTAACATGTTTGGGAAGTTCAAGCCAATTTAGTTTGTGTAGGGCATTGCAGTGGTGGGAGGAAGATTTATAGCCGGTAGTAAACTTAGAAATTTTGTTATAACAGGAAGATAGCTTGTTTTTTAGAGAAGATTGAAGGTTGGTAAGAAGTGATGCACCATATAAGAGAGAAGGAATGAGGAAAGTGTTAGAGAGTACAAGTTTAGTAGTGTGAGTGATATAGCAGTTATGGCGGTAGAGCATGCCTAGTTTCTGGTGGGTTTTCTTTATATTGATTAGTAGGTGGGTATCAAATTTTAACTGTTCATCAATAAGGACTAGAGGCTTTACATGGGAGGCTACCTCGAGAGAGGCATTGTTTTGACTAGTAATGGAGAATGAGTCCTTGTCTATAATGGTACTTTTTGAAGAGGAAAATAACATAATTTAATTTTAAAATTAAATTTAAAATTAATTTAAATACTCAGTACATTTGTGTGTGTGTGTGTGTGTGTGTGTGTGTGTGTGTGTGTGTGTGTGTGTGTGTGTGTGTGTGTGTGTGTGTGTGTGTGTGTGTGTGTGTGTGTGTGAGAGAGAGAGAGAGAGAGACAGAGAGACAGAGAGAGAGAGAGACAGAAAGACAGTGAGTATATGCCTGTACTTCTTAACATCTTTGGTCATGACTTCTGGACAAAGCCTACAACAATGGGAAGATATAGACCCCAAATCAGGGGTATTCTTAAATATAACCCTAACTCATTTAAAAAGTTAATAGAGTAAGAGGATTTTGCATCTATATGCTTTTTTTTCTGAACAACAAGCAGTATGAAACTATAATGGCTGAGTTTATTGATTAAATGTAGTCTTCACTGACTTTCTAGAAAACAAACATTTTAAGGAATATACCAAAAAATATTAGGCAAAATTCAGAGACATTCTGCAAAATCAGTGACATTGGAGAAGTATATGGAAAAGAGAAGATGCATTGCTTTGCACTGTATGTACTTTTTCATTCATTTATTTACAATGAGTCACTTAAAGTGTGAACAGTCAAGAAAGGCGTTAAATTACTAGGCACATTTGTGTGTGTGTGTGTGTGTGTGTGTGTGTGTGTGTGTGTGTGTGTGTGTGTGTGTGTGTGTGTGTGTGTGTGTGTGTGTGTGTGTGTGTGTGTGTGTGTGTGTGTGTGCCAGAGAGAGGAAGAGAGAATTGGTGTATCTGCATGCACACCTATGTGGAAAGACTGCGTACCACTGCATTTGTAAGTGTCTGTGTGTGTATACATGAAACTCACTGTGTTTGTGCAGATATGTATGCATACGTTAAATACTTACATAATGTGTATACAAATTTTGGATGTAAAATATGTCCTCCAAAAGAAATTACATATCCTAGAGCAATTGTGCAATATTCGGAAGAGAAACTATTTTACATAAAAATATATTTAAAATGTATATACTAATAACAAACAAATACAGAACACATCCCATTTTCTAAGCACAGAGATTCATATTAATTAATTGACTCAACTTTAGTCAAATTTAGAAACATTACAAAAATGCACGACAAAAGAAAATCTTGAATTTAAGAAAAACACATCAAAACATTTTTGTAGAGAGACAACATGCATGAATTCTCCACACATTTTGCTTCTACAAATATACAGACTGTGAGACTGTGCAAACTTTGGGGAGGGGGTCAAGGGAACATTTCTCTGCCCCTAAAATTCATTGAATTCACTGAAATCAAACTGAACTAATTAAAGTTTTTATGGCACATTGTTGACAGATCCCAGTGTCAATAAAGTCAGTTAGGTGTTACCTACCTATGAACATCTTTAGTATAGTATAGTTCCAAAAGATCACAGCTCCTTTCCACCTTACTAGCTGAATCCCACTACAGTGAGGAAAAGGGAGGCAGCTCCCTTAAGGCAGCAGAACTGGGAATGTACCAAAACATTACATGGTTCATGAAGTATTATTGACTGCAAAACACCCTCAGAGATCTTCTGAATATGCAAGATCTGTATTATCAGGGAAGGAATTGTAGACAATTCTATCACACTAAATGTCAGCCTCACCATCCCACAGCACAACCAACTGCTAGTCTAAACAACAAACAGTTTACTAGTGGGTTAGACACATCATGTGGGCTCTTCCATTGTTCAAAGCAGGTTCTCTCAGGAATGATAAATCATCTGAAGCTGCAGCAAGTGTCCTTTGCCCTAAGAGCTGTGGAAAAAAATTCAAACCTTCCTTTTTCCCCCATTCATGCCATGGTGTGATACATGAACAAACAAATTGGTGTACACTCTTATTCCAAGTGCAGTGAGGTATACAGCATTAGCAGTGTGTCATAGAGGATGAAATAAATGACACCTGAAAACATCTCATTTAAAGTGAATACTATGGCACACCTTCTCAGCTAAACCTCCAGCCAGCTCTCTCCAGAAGATGTAGAAAAGATAATCATGTCTGACCAGACCCTTACAGAACTGGAACACCACAGAGATAGACATTTTTGCCAACAGTATAATATGGTCCTCCATCTCATTTACTTGTTTCAGCAAGGTGACAGAGAGAGAGAAAGAGAGAGAAAGCTGACAGTGAATGTTTCCCTCTGTCTCACCGCCTCTTTCTCTCTCTCTCTCTCTCTCTTTTGATAGGGAAGTGTACAGTATGCCTTCCCATAAGCTTTCTAATTTTACATTTCACTACAAAATTCACAGGAGACCAAAAGCCATCCCTGTTGCATGTGGTGGCCAAGAAGGATACTATTGCATGCTTTAAAATCCTTTGCAGCACAATAAGCTATTCGACTATAAACTATTGCAATTTCCATTCTCACATAGAACTTCTAATCTAACAACCTGCATGAACTAATATATGTATGAATCTCTCTCTCTCTCTCTCTATATATATATATATATATATATATATATATATATATATATATATATATATATTTATATAAAACCCAGAGGTTATTCAGTCCAATTCTCAGCTGGGGTACTTTCTGTGCAGCAGGTGTAAATGTGGATTTTCTCCAGGTGCTCTACTTTCCTTCCAAAGACATGGAATAGGTGGATTAGACAGACTAAACTGGCCATAGGTGTGACTGCATGTGTGGTATGAATAAACAACCACCGAAGAGCTAGTCACCCAGCAATGCAAACATTTGCTAGAGATAAATGTCACTGTTTATGTGACATCCTGAGCCCATGTAGAAAAAGGACTGTGAATGGATATATAAATATATGTGTGTGTGTGTGTGTGTGTGTGTGTGTGTGTGTGTGTGTGTGTGTGTGTGTGTGTGTGTGTGTGTGTGTGTGTGTGTGTATATATATATATATATATATATATATATATATATATATATATATGCATATATTTATATGTAAGTATAATGGTGCTTATGTTGAAAGGGAGAAAACTTAATTGCAGAAGAAATGTGTGGGTCTGGGCTGTTAATGATAAAAAGTTTAAAGTCCCACTGACAATCCTTACAAATGCCTCCTGACCCTAATCCTGATCCTGCCCGTGCTCTTACGCCAAGCCTACACCTTACCTTAAGAAAAAAACCTTTATGCAGCAATGCCACTACTGAGACAAAGTATGTCAGAACTTGGTTGTAGAGTTTTGGTTAATAGATCACAAGAGGAAACTGCTTTGCCAGACTGTATTTCAGTGCCTTTAATTTTCAATAATTTGATTGTTTGACACATTGGCATCTATCAGTTATATTTCAGTGTTTCAGAATGTTGATCCAATTACCATGCATCCATTTGTTTATATATATATATATATATATATATATATATATATATATATATATATATGTATATATATATACAGAGAGAGAGAGAGACCGCGTGTTTCATTCATTCCCTCAAATGTTCAGTTCCTTGACAGAGTGAATGCCTTTGAAACCTGATTGAGTGTTTCTTTCATCAAATGAGTAAGATATCAGAATAAGGAAGATTGAGTGTATGTGGGTTAGGTAAGTCTGGGTTTCAGATACTGATGATGAAACCTTCAGATGTACTGAACGTTTCGGCATTAGAGGGTGGGTGTGTTTGTATGAGTCTTTGCATGTTAGGGTTAAAATAATGGCTAATTTCAATTTAGTGTAGTGCTTGTGTGCTTCTGTATGAAGTGTATGTGTCCTAGTGTTTTCTGTAGTTGTAGTTTCAAGGTTAGGGTTAGGGGCAAGGTTAGAGTCAGGGCTAGCAGGCATTAGTAAGGTGGTGCAAGGCCCTACCTATGGGCATGCAGATACCCATATTTCAATACTAATTTGTTCAATATAAGCACCCAAAGAAACATACTACTTACTATGGATGCTAGCATCCAGTGTGAGCTTTTCATACAACTACATTGCATGCTGCACCTGAGTCATTCCTTATGTCAACAGAAGAAGCTGAGAATTAAGATAGGAGGGAAATAGTGGAACAGATTAACAGCTTCAAGTACCTGGGATGGGTGGTTGAGGAGAAGGGAGGTCTGAATGATTAGGTCAAAGCTAGAATCAGGGGCTGCAGCACACTGGCATAGACTGTCAGGGGTAGTGTATGACAGAAGGATGACAAAAAAGCTGAAAAGTAAGGTGTACAAAACAGTGGTACTATGGTGTGGTACAGAAACCTAGGCAATGAAGGTAGAGCAATTGAGGAAGCCAGTGGTGAAGGAGATGAAGTGCCTGAGACAGGCAGTAGGATGCACACTGTGGGACAGACAAAGAAATGAAGTCATCAGAGCAAAAGACCAAGTAGCACCAATTACAGAGAATGTTAAAGTGAACAGATTACTGTGGATCAGGGACATGTACAGGAAAGCAAAATACAATCTGGTGAAAGAAGTTATGGAACAGACAGGAAGATGGCAATAAAAAATAAGGGTGTCCGGTAAAGAGATGGATTGCTTGTGTGAGAGAAGGCTTACTTCAGTCAGGGATGATTGTTGAATAAGGTCAGAGAGTGGCACTGCATCAAGAGAGATGTTCAAAGGACATGACACCCAAAGCCCATGTAGATAAATGGGAAAAAGGGGACTTGTTGATGACAATGATGACAGCTGCATCTTCAAGCCTTTGTACATACTTGAGCATGTGTATTTTACTGAGACAGCAGAAGAATTAGGAGAAGGTATATAGTACAAACAGTTTCAATACATAACTTATGCAGTACCAGTATTTACAATTGTGTATTTCTTATTGTAACAGTTACAGAATAAGTATTATTCATAGGATCATAGGATCATACAATCATAGGAAGTTACTAAGCTACTGACCCTGAGACCCTTATAAGCCTAGCCAAGAGTTTAGCCCATGCATAGACAAATCAGCACCCGATGCCCCTGTCCAGCAGGGACACGGGTGGAATCCCAGGGATGTATTTTCTATTTCCCATCAAGTTATCCAGATTACACTTAAAAAGGGGTAAAGAGGTACTCTGCTTGACATGGAGGGGGAGTCTATTCCATAGATGGGGGAGTCTCTGGACACAAATCTGTCCTGCCAGCAAATCCTATTGATGTCACCGACCAGGTTGAGGCCGCGTCTGCAGGTTACTCGAGTGCAGCTTGACTAATGGTTATGCAGCAGTCCCATGAAGGAGGGATCCGAGATCACCTTGTATGCCAGAAAGAGGTCACCTCTAAGGAGTCTGTATGAATCAGATTAGAGGCATAGGGCTTTTAGCCTATCTGTGTATGGTAGATTTTTGAGGCCCTGGATTCTCCTGGTGAGGAACCTCTGTGGTCTCTCCAGCTACTGCATGTGCTTTGCAAGGTACATGCCGAATGGGGCATTGTACTCAATAATGGGCCTTATAAGGGAAGAATACAGGGATGTTATGACCTCCTTGTCCCTGAATGAGATACCCTTGCTCATGAGGTGGGCCATGTAGAAAGCTTTCCTTTCAATGGAAGCAACATGGTGGTCAAAAGTCAGGCTGCTATAAGTCTGGGTGCCCAAATCCCTCACTACTGACTGCATGTTTAACAAGTTCTTATTAATGTGATAATTTGTGGGGACATCTCTCTCCCCAAAGGAGATGATGATGCATTTTTTTGTATTCAGCTTGAGGCCATATTTCTGGCACAAGTTATTTGTTTGGGTGAGACCATCTTGGGGGATGTTCACATCACTAGAGGAACTGATAGCAGTTCCCAACTTGCAGTCATCTGCAAACTTGGTCAGCCATAGCCCACTGATTTTGGCCCATACCTCAGAAAAGTATATCCCAAATAGAGGCCCAAGACCGAACCCTGGGGTATGCCACTCGATATGAGTCTACTGATTGAGGTGGCTTCCTCTATTTTGACTAGGTGGGTTCTATCAGTGAGCCAGTTGGCTACTCATTTAGGTAGTAACATGTTTTTATGCATCATATTTATTTATTTATTTATTTGTGTATTATATTTATTTCTCAGATGGAAACATTGTTATGCATCACATTTATTTATGTATTCTATTCATTTTTCAAATGGTAACAATGTTTTCTTAATTATCATGGTTTGCATCCTTCTGTAACAGTTAATTATGAAGGTTATGGTGTTATGCACGACTGATTTGTAATTCCACTGTATTCAATGCATTTGCCCACATACCATTACAATTAATTATCTGATGATTACAACTCTCCATTTTTTGACAGGTCATTGTAATGACCATGCATTGTTCCCTACTCACTAGAGCATATGTTACCATGTTTTTAAGCAACCAACAAACCAAATGTGTGCTATTCAACTCAGCGTACACTGTATACTGTTTCTGTTTGAAGAAACTGTTGTCTGTATTGCATGTGAATCTCCTCTTCAGCTTTACCAGTGATACTTTTTTCTGTAGCCTTTTTATATAAATACACACACATCAACATTGAGCCAAACTAGCACTTGGGCTGTCCTAATTAAAAAAGAAATGTTCACCAACATTTGGCCTGTCTTTATTACAAAGGAAAAAGTTCACTTGTACATATTAGCATTACCTTATGCATTTAAAATTATTTGTCCTAAACATTACATAAATATGTTGTACTTCATACTTCAGCAATTTATATTTTGATATGTTGACACATTTCCATTTTTATCACATTGCACCTACAATATCCTTCAAAGTTTATGTGATAAGATATAAAAAAGCTACTTCCGTCTGCTCCCTATCTACCTTCTTCTCATATTACAATATTGACCTCTCTCATATCTCTTTGCTTTCAACCCCCTCCCCTTTGTTGTCATTCTTTCCATACTATGTCTCATTTCTGTTTTAATCTTATAATCCAGCTTCAAATACCCTCCCTCCCCACTACCTGCCATATTTATTGTCCTGACTTCTCCTTCTGTACTCAAATGATATCCCCAAACTTCCATGCCTTAGCAATTTCCCTTTTCAGTCAACCTACCATTAACAACATTTGTCACCTTTCTTCTTTCTCTCCCACATCCCAATGCCAGTCATTAGCTCCAAATAAGGATACTAATCTATCCATAACCTCTTTATTATACACTTACTTCAAATTTCTTTTATACTGTCACTCTTTTTGTATGACTTTACAACCTTACAAAATGTGAGTATCATCTACCTCCTTTGCCCCTTATCTTCAGCACTCTGGATTCTCTCACTGACTTTTCTTGGCTAATCCCTTTGGAGCCCTCCACTATCTATGTAGCAACCACACATGCTAGCCCCTCACTGGCCCTGATACCTTTAAGGTCTTGACCATTTCTTAAACCTCAATCCATTTCTCATCACAGTTACATATCTCATTTTCTTTAACCCTTTTCTCCCTTGATTTACCAAAACTAGTTCCTCTGTTTCTCCTCTCTCAGATCTGTATGTGTCCATCCTGTCCTTCTTTTCCATATTCTTCTCACGTCATGCTCTCTTCCTCCTGCCTTCTCTACTCCATCTTTCCAACTCACCTTCTTGTTGTCCTGCTATCCTTTTAACCACCACTCCATATGCCAGTCTCCCTTCCTCAAACCAAAACTCTCACTTGTTTGAGTACAAAATTGCCCCCTTTTCCCTTCTTCCTGCAAAATCTTCAGATATTGTGATCCTTTCTCTTCCCACTATCCCAACACCTCCCTAAGCACTTGTTAATATCATTCATTTATTACATCCCTAATCCTAGCCCCTATGGTCCTCTCGGTCTTAGCCCCTCCTTCATGAACTTCTTCAACTCTACCTCTATTGCCCTCCATATCTCCCTAAAAAATACTATTTCCCATACCATTGTCATTGCCTCCTGTAGTGGATATATATTCCTTTAACGCTTGTTTTATAAAACTTCTAGCTTAAAATTGCAACATTTTTTTCACATATTCCTTTATCATATGAAGAACAGCTTGACTCTTTTTTCAAGTTCAAGCAATTGGTAAATGTTTCTTCTAATTATGCAGTCTTGAAATAAATTTATATATCCTGTACTTTATGGAACACGTACTTGCATGGAACATAGTTGGAGACAAACTTGTTGAAATTGAATGCATAAATCATGTCAAGATAAAAGCATTAGAAATGTTTTAAGTTATCCTCCCCTCTGCATCTCTTTACTTGTTTTACCTTGAAAATATGTGTATGTTTTTATCAGTTATGAAAGCTTTGAACCTTGTATGTTTTTTATTTTAGAAAATATAAAATGGCTTGTATCTGTGCATGTAGTTGAATATCTCTATAGTGAGACATTCTGTATCATGATACTATTCTAATAAATAATGTTTGCATCCAGAATCTGTCTATGTACTGAGCTTAATAGTTGCATGATATTAGGTGTTCATAAAACTTCCATTTAATCTGGTGCCATAAATCTCGGTCTTAACCAAGGTTTATTTCTTTGGATAATATTACTAAAGCCTCTGGCGGGGATCTCTTCGACAAATACAAGGCACCGATTTCAATAACTGCTTTTAACTTACATTTTATCTTTGAGTTCCTGTGAGTTTCAGTGATGTTAATGCAGCTTTTGATTGTATTCACATTATTTAATGCACTAGTGAATGCATTCTATGTTTATATTCACACTTGTAAGGTTTCATTACAGCATCTGCAACATGCATTGACCAGCAGGGGCCCAATACTTATACTGAATTGGGTTTCAGTCACTAATGCATAGCTGGGAGGGGCCCTGCAAGCGATGCATGTGTATGTCTGACAGTTTGTGTAAACGTGTATGCATGATTAGGTGTATTCTGTGGTACTAGACACAAAAGTTAAACTATAAAACAGTGCAACATATCTTATATGGGAAAATCAGGCAGTAAAATCATCAAACCACCTGTAGGTTCTCCAGCCCATTATATGTACTGTAAATATTGGGCAAAATCTTGTCAGTACATAGCATACTGGCATAAACTAATAAAACCAAACTTAGATTTACACCTTCCTGTCAATGGAACATTTATAAAAGTAAACTGCTGCATTTATGAACAAAATTAGAACACTTGGGAAATAAGATACAAACTGATCAGTGGAGTAGTTATAATTATTGGCATATTGATTTAAAAGAGACAAGCCCCTGGATTTACTATTCCTCCATGAAGGACTAGCTTAGTCCTGCATGGAGGCAGACATTTAGGAGCGGGACGGCAGCATGCCATGCATATTAATGAAGCGCGTTGTCTGAGCTCCTAATCTTATACGGAACGTGTAAGAGTTCAGGGGGTGTATTTGAGAGCAGAGCTCTCAGAATATACACGCCCCCACAATGAAGAACAGCAGAAAGGGTTAAGAAATGAGCGAGACCGCTCATAGGTATCTGCATATCCCCACCAACAGTCCCCCTCATGTACAACAGCAAGTATACAGAAATAAAATGAACAAACCCATTTGTTTTTTTTTTTAAATCCAATTAAAGCTAACCATAGGTGCGTGTGTGTACCCATCGTTTAGCTACGGTTAATGCAGCTTAAATGGCTGAAGAGGATGACAAGGAAGATATATGCAAATGCAGCATAGCAATAGTGTAGTGGGCAGAGCATTCATCTTACGAGCAGGCATTCCTGATTTGAGTCCCACTGCAGCACATTCCATTTTCCATGGCAAAGCACGTTGTGACTAATATTTATGTTGCATAACCCACTAAATAACATATATTTATGAATTGGAGTACTGCAGTAAATGCACATGTGAGATGTCAGTATCATAATGAATAAAGCACTAGTAAGTAGGTTTAAGCACCAATAAGCAGTAGTAAGCATATTTAAGCACTAGTAAGTGGGTTTAAGCCCATTTGCGTGGGGGTAAGCAATGCGCACATAGGTTAAGCAATTTTAAAACTAACTCTCTGTAAGCATATGTAACCAGAGGTCAGCATTGCTTACCCTTGCACAAACCCACGCAAACCCGCTTACAAATGCTCAAAAGTGCCCTAATCACTCTGTATCAACCGGCCCTTGTTCTGCCCATCAACAAAATAAACAGCCTTGTAGGTCTTGAACCCAGGACCCGCTACACTATAGTCACAATAGTTAACCACCAAGACATCACAGAAGTATAGAAGAATGAGGTATCAGCAAGCAAGTCTTCACCATAGTAAAATCAAACTGAACCTGTAAAAAGAATCAGTATGCAGACATATGTGCCTTAACACACTACATAACATAAATATGTGAACTGGAGTACAGCAGTAAGGCCAGAAGTCAGGCGTAATTGTAACAGAGTGTTGAAGTCCCCAATAAAACATAAGGACCCCATACAGTGTACGTACACATGAATCATGGATACCAGGCATACATATAAGGTGTAATGAATAATAAATAAATGCCAAAAAGGAAATATAATGCAAAGTCTAATGTAAGCAACACTAAGCATTGCACAGGCCAGCTTAGGAGGTGTAAGTAATGTGTAGGCTGGCTAACTCAGTGTGCCCAGAGGTATACCCATTTAATAAATGCCAATCCTAGGTAAGCTGGTTTGCTCATATCTTAGCCTTTTCAAAACCAGCCAATCATGGAAAAGTGTGGTAAATTGGCCCTACTTAAACCCAAGAGGCGGGAATACATCTCATAACAGGTTGTACTTCCCCTTACAGGCACCATATCAGGAAGGGGAGGTGTGCACTTTTGGGCACAGCACTGGTGCATCCAGGAGTCCAGAGTCATGGCAGGACTCTTTGTCAAAGACCATGATCAGAGACTGCTGCAGGGCCAGTACCAGGGCTCCCAATATAAGGTGGAGGCCTGGGACCATCTCGCCCGTGACCTCACCAGTGTCATTGGCATACCCCAAACTGGTGAGCAGGTCAGGCATCACTATGCCAACCTGAAGCAGTGAAAGGAAGACGTCATGGACCAGTGGATCTAAGAGGCTAGTGCGGAAGGGGATGCCCCAGCTGTGTGTAAGTATCACCCCATTATGTGTGTAATAATTGCCAGCTCATGTATATCATGGATAGGTACAGCTAAATATTCCTCTTATGTACCCCACAGCTGCAATGGAGTGGGCCGCAAACCAAGAGACCCACGTCAGTCGCCTGGCAAGGTTGCGATGCGAGGCAGGTCAGTAATACTCATGCAGTTACTGTCATAGGAAATAAAACTAAAAGTATTAGTAAATTAATTGTGTGTATAAAACCTGTATTGTTCAAAGCAAGTATTGCATACACCAGAGAATATGGCAGAAAGATTCTCATATAGTTTGTATGTAAATAAAGCGTAATAGTCTGCAATAAATTTCTAACTGCTGGACTGCATGTGTATACTCTGGTATCATATGGTAATGTAGATTTGCAATCACGTAATAGTACTGTTGTATTAAGCACTGTTACCCACACTGTGCACCATAAATAGAATGTGTAGGAATGCCTGTATATGACTGGTGTAATCCCCAGAGGCCATTTAGTACAACTGAGAGACACATAGGCAGAAAACAGGAAAAAGGCAGACAACAAAACCCAAATAGCACATGCAACTGAGATGTGAACTGTTATATTTTAGCTCACACAGCCATGGTTCGAATCCTGGCAGTGGGAGTGGTCTGCATATAGAATCATACCCCACAACTGTACTGATATGTCCAGAATGTCCAGTAAAGTGGCCCATATGTGGTGGCTGTCAACCTGTCCCCCTGTGAAATCAGTGGGATGATCCCAGACGTATAGGCAGCAAACAGGAAACACAACTGATTGACACACATCTATGAGAACAAAGCTGGTACACTAGCAACTCCCCAAAACCATATGAGAGTAAGAAGCCACATATGTCCCATTTACACCTGCATTTTGTCAAGCTGTGGCCAGAGTGTGTACAGTAACAGAGTGAGATGTATGTGCATGATACTACTGTGTAATCTGGTACTGTGTGTGGCAGCATTCAGGTAGTGCTAACAAACAGTTCTCCCACAGGTCTGTCGGATATCAACACTGTGCCCAGAAATACAAGAATGTTACCCTGTACTGGTACTGTTTACATTGGTATTGTATGGCATTGTGACTGATGCAGGTGCTCTGAATAATGAGGTATTCATCATCACTGTTGCCCACAATGTCCTACAAAAGATAACTGTCTAGGATATCCTGTATAAGAGTGTTGTAATACAAGGTCAGAATGCCAAAGCACAGGAGAATTATAAGGCAGAAAGCAGAGGAGATATACAGCAATATCTATATAGCACACACAGCTCTGATGGACAGTGTTTAAGTTGTAGCAGACATAGCCATGGTCTGAATCCTGGGAGTGGAAGTAGGCTGCATACAGAATCATACCCCACAACTGTACAGCTAAGCCCATGGTGTCCAGTATATGGGCCCATATCTGCTGTCTGTCCCCCTGTCCCCCTGGGAAGTCTGTGGGATGATCCCAGATGTTTAGCCAGCCAACAGGGAATACAATTGATTGTCAAACATCTATGAGAACAAATCTGTCACTGTAGCAACTCCTGAAACTGTAAGGAGAATAATAAGCCAAGTATGTCCTATCTATACCCTCATGTTGTCAAGCTGTGACCAGAATGTGTATAGCAACAGAGTGAGATGTATGTGCATAATACTAATGTGTAATCTGGAACTTTGTGTGGCAACAATCAGGTAGTGCTAACAATCATTGCTCCCACAGGTACATCGGATAAGAAGACTGTGCAGAGAAATAAAACCCTTCATACCCTGTACTGGTACTGTTTACTCTGGTATTGAAGGGAATAGTGAGTGTTGCAGTTTCTCTGAATAATAAAGTATCACTGATCACCGTCACCCACACTACTACATAATATAACTGTGTAGGAAAGCATGTATATGTGTGCGTCAAGTCAATAAAGATTGAAGAGGGCAATAGTCTAGATATGTCCCAGTACACCTGCATGTGGTCAAGACATGGTCAGGGTCTGTGCAGAAAGAGATGGATAGCTCTGTGCACAACAACAACATGGAATCTGGGAGTATGTGTAGAAACAGTTAGTGTTAACAAACATTTCCTCCACAGGTATACCAGGTAAGAGATGTATACTGCAGGTAAAACCAGTTCATGTATAACGATGACAACAGCCATATCACTGTCCAAACTAAGGCTATAGGGTAGTGTAGTAATACTTGTAAGGTACAGATAACAGCACTGACTAGGAAAGTAATGTGGACTACAGGAATGTACTAGTTGTTAATTGACATCTTTCCCCCCCCCCCACCATATCTCCAACAATAAACTACATACCCATCCCAACCGGTATGCAATGTCTGCAATGTTCTGATTATGCCATATTGGTTAATAAATATTTATATTTGTTTCCATGTATGTGCTATATTGAATTATTCCAGTATTGGTGGTATGGTGCCATCAATGTACCTGCATGCTGTTGTTATTACCACTGTGGTCCCATATATGTATGTGTTCTGTTTGCTATGCAACTGTTCCATAACTGGTGTCTGGGTCAATGGGAATATCTATGCATGCTGTTATACCTAATGCTGGAATGTGTTGACTATTACTAACCTACATATGATGATAAAATCTAAACACTATAGCATGTTTGGGAAGGCTGGTCCCATCGAACCCACCTGTCCCACCTCAGCTGGCCATGGCACCGGGCACCAGCATGTCTGGGGCCCAACCCGGGACCTCCTCATCCATTGGTCCTGCATCACCTTCGGGTGGAACCGCCTCAGGGGATGGGGTTTGCCCCCCCGGGAGTGGGCATGGACAGGTACATGTCACCCATCGCCAGGTCCGGGTTGTGGTGCATAGAGAGCTCAACCAGCAGCTTGGTGATCTTCTACACCAGCTCGAGGGCCACATGTCATGACTAGAGCATCAGTCTGGCTCTGCGACTCAGTCCCCAACACAGCCGCCATCGGGGCTGTGAAGGTGCAGTGGTGACTGCCCATGAGTGGGGACCTCAGTCCCACTGCTTCCACTAGGGGGCTCATGGGCTTCCAATTTCCCAACACCCCTCCCCATCAAGGTGTTTACCCCCACATGTGTCATATACCACCCCCTGTATGTGTCTTGTTGTCTTGTCTGTTAACCTACCCAACCTACCTCCCCACATATACCTACTACCCCTCCCCTACATCCCACTCTCACCTTAAAAAAAAAAAAAAAAAAAAAAGGACAATATGCTCCCAAAAAAAATCACACCCCATACATAGCTGTCCATTTCACACACATGTCCACTGGACACATGTAATCAGGTCTAACTGGCATCACAACATATTATTGTTGTCCTCACCCCTCTCTCAGGGGTTTGAGTGTCCAAATCTACCTCCAAATTCAGTGTATATGGACAGCTGTTGCTGTAGAAGAAATGGGCAGCTATGGACCTTCCCTACACCTTTCCTGCACATCCCTAGCTATTTTTCCTACTGTCTTTCCCTCTTTGTGCCCGTTTTTCACCACTTTCCTATCAACCCTTTTTTCTTTTCTTATAAAGAAATTAGCATGGGGGGTAAGCGGGAGTAAGCACTTTTAAGGAGCAGTAAGCGGGTTTAAAAAAACCTGTTTGCACGCGGTAAGCAATGCCGACACAGGTTAAGCAATTTAAAAGCTAACTGAGTATAAGAAACTGTAACCGGAAGTTAGCAGTGCTTACCTACACGCAATCCTGCACAAACCCGTTTACAACTGCTCAAAAGTGCTTTAATTACTATGTATCCAATGGCCCTTGTTCTGCCCAGCAACAGAATAAATAGCTTCTGCGAGGCTCGAACCCAGGACCTTGCACACCATAGCCAAAGTGATTTGCCACTAAGCCATGTCAGATATACATAAGTCTGATGTTTTCACAAACATATCATCCAGCCCAGTCATTTAACAGTACAGGGAATGTATTCCAACATGTATGTGTGTGTGTATATAGACATTATCGGGTTCCTATCAGTTCATCGAAACTTCAGCAGTTCGAACACCATATGTTCGAAATGTAAAGTTCAAAAACTGATTATCGCAAAGCCACGGAACACTGAATTATTTCCCAGGGAAAGAATCCGGTGGGCCATTTCTGTGGCTTCATGATTTTCAGCACTGTCATGGAAAGTTACGGGTTGGGTTCAGGTAAGTGTACGATTGTGTGGACGCTAGGGTTAGGGCATGGGTTAGGTGAGTTAGGGTTAGGGCGCGGGTGAGGTGAGTGTGCAATAGTGACAGACTTTAGGGTTAGGGTGGGATAGGTGAGTTAGGGTTAGGGTGCGGGTCAGGTGAGTGTGCGATAGTGACGGACCTTAGGGTTATGGTTTGGGTTAAGGTAAGTGGATAGATAGTAGTATATGTACAGTTTAGTGTAAGGTTAGAGGTAGGATTTTAAGTGTATGTGTGTGGATTGGTGTTTTTTTGGTGTGCTTGTGTTGTGTGTGTGTTTCTTGGAACAGCGATTTTTTTCCCTTGGAAAAAAATCGCTGTTCTAAGCCTTCAATGATTTTGCACTTTGAGGTTAGAAGTTCGAACATATGGTGTTTGAACTTCTGCCATTTCGACGAAGTGATATAGACCCGATATTATCTAAATAGATATAACATATCTATATATATGTAGATATAGATACACTATAGAAATATATATATATATATATGGATCTAGGACTTTTGCTCGAGTGAGAAAACGAGGCCGGGCATATTTACGCGAAAGTGCTTTTCACAGAAGAAGCACTTTCGCATAAGTATGCCTGTTGCTGAGGCTGTACTACAGTGCGGGTAAGGGAAATTTCCCTTTTCCCCACTGTAGTGCGGTCTCGGTGGGAGAATATTAAAGTAGGTTGGTGTGGGGGTCACAGCCCCCCACATAGGGGGTGCAGAGGGGGCAAAGCACCCCTGCTAAAATGTAAATGTAGTGTTTTATTTTTTTTTTTTGTAACACACTTTAATGAAAATGCTTTTTTGATATTATGAATTCGGACGTTTGCTCACTTGAGCAAAAGTCCTAGATACATATATATATATATATATATATATATATATATATATATATATATATATATATATATATATATATATAAACATATATACATACAAATGCATACATGTATAGATATATATGTCTACATCTATATGTCTGCATATATACAGCAAGTTATATATATGTAAGCAGATATATATATATATATATATATATATATATATATATATATATATATATATATATATATATATATGTATATATCTATATAGGTATATATGGACAAACATCTGTAGATAATAATGGGAACATAACATAAACATATATGTCCACATGCACCGTTACTGGGGTTGAGAGGCCCCAAACAAAATACATCTTGTATGATTAGGTATCCCACCCTCCACCCCCCCCCCACAGTCAAACACGTCTGCCCTGCAATACACTACCAAATGTTGCAGTCCTGATACCCAGGACTTGACTCGACATGGGCACAAGATGTTAACAGTACTCCATCCCACCTGTATGATGTCAGGCTGGTATCAGTAACATATCATGCAGTACAGTCTGGCTCCCATAGGGCATGTACAATGTGGTAGCAATCAACATCCCTAGGATACATATACACAGACACACATATGCAGATATAGATATACATATATATATATATATATATATATATATATATATATATATATATATATATACATATATATGTAACTACACATACACACGCAGAGATATGTATAGTAAGATACATATGTAGAAGGTGCGCACAATATGGAACAGCCACTATTCCTACAGTTACCACCTTACCAACTGCAGACTGTATGAGCCACCTATACAAATGACAATCATTGCCTGCAACATATACCCACAGAGATATCAAAGGATATAACACCACACACAGGTTTGTATAAATGGGAAAGCTTTATTTGTGTACTATTACAGTTGTATATGCCATGTCATATAGCTGTTTAGACACGGACATCCATATAAACTTGAGTCATGCAACTGTGAAATAGTTATACTAATACAGTAGTCTGGAAAAGTTAACAAATGTTGCTGTCCAGGCCAAGGCCATCAAGTAATATAATAGTAAAGACAGACTGGGCCACAGGATACCAAACAATCAACAGTAAGTAATGCAGATCTATAGTTCAGCAGCCTCTATCTACACTCTGTAGACAATCCCTAGGGGGTAAAGACCTCAGTTGACAAAATGGGATGTAACTGTTACATAACAAGGCATAACTGACACCATCACAAGCACACTGACAAACAGAACAGTCTGTATGGCAGGTGGCAGTAGGCCTGCATTTACCTAAGGTGGATTGTATGGTAATGTATATCCATATACCTTAAGGCAGCTCACCCCTAATGGTCTTCAGGATTTTGGGCTTTCAGGATTCTGTAGCGCTCCCATATACATATATGTATATATAGATATAGGTATATGTATATATAGATATAAGTATGTAGAGCTATATATGTATGCACATCCTATGTGTACAGATATGCCTAGTTATTTTGGTATATATAAGGAGATATCAATAACTATATGTACATACATATATATTCTGATATACCTACTATTGTCAATATATATGTAGATATCTATACGTACATGTGCATATGTATCTCTATCTGTATATGTGTAGACATATATTGCTCTGTATATGTATATATCTGGGTATTTATATGTATATCTATGTACATATACATATCCATCTATGTATGTCGATATGTATATGTGTATGTCTATATAGAAATCTGGATAATTATATGTACATATATCTTAACCATATGTCCTGAACATGGAGTGTAGCCCTACCTCAGCCCTTATAGTCCCCACTTCGTAGTGCAAGGGGATGTCAGGTATGTATAGCAGGTATATTTGTAGACTATTGCTACTATAATAGGGAGTGTCTTCACAGACATGGTGTGTGTGGGAGGTCACATCTGCTTTTAACATGTGTGCCACTGGCTACTGACAGACATCCTAAGGACATCATACTACAGTACCACTGCTAGCATGTAATGCTCCTGTGGACTAAAGCAGAGATAATGGCCAATATATGTGGACAGTCTGACACACTCTGGACAGTCTAGAGGTATACACATAACCCCTTAGTGCAAGACATGTGGACCAATCCTGACAACGTGGATGTTAATAGCCATGTAGATGGGTATAACACGTAACTACTGGTATACATGTGCCCCCCATAGGTTATGCAGTCACACATCCCTGTCTGTCCTGCCACATAATAACTGCTGATACAGAGGTGCCATGGCCACATACTACCCACTAGATATTGACATACATCTGTACAGCATCCCACTGCTCTGTCTGACATACATGACTGTTATGGTGGCCTGGCAGCAGTACATCTGGCAAGTATCTGGACATTACATCTCACTGGGTAAGTACACTAAGCTGCTAGGCATGTAACAAAGCACTGTACAGGCTACAGGCAGACCGGCTCAACACTAGCCTACATTTCCTATGGGGGAATACACATTTACCTGCATATATAGCAGGCTCTACAGGCATGCCACAGCACAGAGTAACATACACCTGTGTGAAACTGCATAACCACAACCAATGTAAACACAGTCACAGCCACATATGGTATGCTAGTGTATTATTACAGTATATGGACTATCTGTTCAACACCAACCTCATATGTGCCACTCACACACTAACCCTACATATACTGGGCCACTACACAGTGTGGTCCAATGCCTGTCTGTGGTATGGGACATGTGCATGTATGACCGTACAAATATGTAAGCTGATAGTGTAACATACAGTGGAGCAGCATGTAACATCAGAGAGAACAGGACCAAGAACAATGACATCTACCACAGTCTGTATACAGGCCAAGGTACATATTAACAATACACACACTGCTGACAATCACCAATCTACCTCAGTACTGTACACACAACCACAGAATGACCAGGTTATGTCATCAAATATAACCCCTACTATACATAACATGTGTAGCAGTCTGATATCTCATTGGCTTGTTATCAGATATGATGTCACTAATTATGGTGTACAGCACATATGCACCCCTTACTGCATGACATATGTAAAAAGGTTGACAGGGTTGTGGCTGGAGGCACATACACAGGGCCAATATTGACATGTTGCTGTGATAACCTCATACATTTACTGTTGTAATAGGGTTTGTTGCAACATATGTTCTATGAGGGATATGAAGTCAGTAACTCTCACGGCTGTCACCATCTACAGACTGCAATCCTCACACTACCTTCTGCAGTTCACAGATAGGTGCTCTGTGGGTAACACCTGAAAGAAAAGGCACCACACACTGCCCAGTCTGCAGATGACCCTACAGATGGGTGTTCCCTCATAAAAATAGCACTGACATGGCAGGTATTAAAACAAGTAGGACAGCCATATCCACACACCCTGTTAAACCAACATTACTCCAAATGCAGTATAGCAGCACTTACAGTCTGTAGTCAGGTCAGGTGCATCCCCCTCCTGTGTGTTGGCCTGTTTCCATAGTGTATGTTGTTAGAGGTAAATGCCCAATCCATCTGAGATGCTGTTTCTCAAACAACAGATCGAGTTTCTGCTCACAGTGAATGAAAGGCCCAACACCAACATGATGTTCCTAGATACTGGTGCATGTTTCCATGCAATTGGCTATGGGAATGTTGCCACAGCTGTTTCACATGCAATCAGCTAGAGTAGGGCTGCAATTTGTGCAGAGGCCATCAGCTGATCATGAGCATCAGTTAAAATACACATGCTGCTGGCTAAGCAAAGCAGGTGTAAGTCACCACATCCACCAGAGAGGGTGTGAGAGAGGCAATGGGAGGCAAAGAAAAGCCAGGGAGGGGTGGGAGAGTAAAACTTAAGCATGTTTGTGACCCACACCTACCAGTACAGGGTTTCAAACCCCCGATGACTATATAGTGCTATCACATGTCCATGCAGTTATTGGATGCGCCACATAGGTTACATGTTGAGGAGCCCTCAGAATGTACATGTGATGGTGAGTGACATCTGCAACAGGGATATGGTAGCTATGCGGTAGGTGTAGTACACATGCCTGTCTGCATGAACAGGTGTCAGCGTCAACACAGTCACATTCTCACAGGGACGCACACACATTGACACACTTAGCAGGGCCAGGAATACAACTCATCACTAGTGGGATTGCCACAACACAGTACTGTGCAGGTATCACATGCACCACAGGGGTCATACGGAGGTTATATGTGCAAAGGGTATGTGGAGGTGTCTGACATCAGACAGCATGCTTCAGTATGGCCAATGGGGATTGTAGTGGGTGTGAATGTGGTCATACGCATCATACAACACACACACAGACACGGGTGTCAGTACTGACATGCATGGGTGCACTGCTTCACGGGTGTATTGTGATCGACGGTGCCAGACAGCTATACAAGGCTAGGTGATGGGTATACCTTGGCATAGCCCACATGATAGTGGTCTGTATTGTGGCTCAGGGATGCAGTGTCTGGGGTTGCCCACATAGGTGGGTATTGTATTCACCATCCAGTCACCTGGGTGACTATTGCATGTGGCCAATGTTGTGCATCACTTGTCATGTATGTGTTCCTTAGTCCATGATATGGACAGTGTCTGGGATGTGCACACCTCCCACATGCATGTACAGTGACATGTGGAACTGTACCTGGGGTAGCTGGCCCATGTTGTGTACACAGATTATCATCAGATGTGCCAGTCCTAGCCTCGTGTGGCAGGAACTGTTAATGGACAGCAGGTTGCCCTGCACCTACACTGATAGCATAATACCAGTATTCCCTGGTGTCAGTGGCATCTGTCCATACAGGGCTTGTGTTTCAGGCATGGTATGTCCTTTGTGGGTCACATTTGATGGCACCACAGGTGTTGCAGGTGTCCAGTGGGGAACATGGGGGAGGTGCACTGTCGACATGTACATGCCTATTGGACTGATGGACAGGGTGCCATGCCCTCTGTAGCCCACTGCAATCACAACATGGTTACTATCAGTGAGCAATATGCAGGGTACTACCAAGATAGCGGTTGTTGCCTAGGCAAGTGTGTGTGTGTGTGTATTAGACATGGGTTAAGAGTGTTCCCTGGGTAATACGAGGGTTGCTAACATTGTTCAGCTGGCATTGATGTCACATTTAGGGGTATGGATTTGCACCCCAGCCTCTCGGCTATTTCACATATGTTATTCCTGTACGGTGGACATTGTGATATATACTTGGGCCACCATATAAGAAGTTTGCAAAACCCTCTGCACATTGAGTCCAGTTGTTACACACTCACAGCCACCTCCACGCCGGCTATAAATGACAAACACAGACACACCTGTCATGTCTGAGATTAGAACTCCTACCTAACTAGTATATTACACTGCAGCACTATGCAGTTATAGGATGAGCCACGGAGATTATTGGTGTACTCCTTCCCCAAAGGTGTATTTCACAGTGAATGACATCAGCAGGATTGCCAAAGTAGGGCATTTGATTTGTATTGAGTGTGACTAGCCTAAAATGCATTGCTCCCTACACAGACATAGAAACACACACAAAACATCCACTACGGCCATGTGTGGGAATAGAACCCCTACCAGAGTTTTATATCACACTACAGCATGATGTTGTTATAGGATGCACCACAGGGATTGCTGGAATGCCTCTTCCCCAAAGATGTATTTCACAGTGAATGACATCAGCAGGATTGCAAAGTAGGGCATTTGAATTGTACGGAGTGTGACTAGCCTAAAATGCATTACTCCCTATACAGACATAGAAACACACACAAAAGATCCACAACTGCCATGTGTGGGAATAGAACCCCTACCAGAGTTCTATATCACACTACAGCATGATGCTGTTATAGGATGCGCCACGGGGATTGCTGGAGTGCCCCTTCCCCAAAGGTGCATTTCACATTGAATGACATCAGCAGGATTGCCAAAGTAGGGCATTTGAATTGTAGTGAGTGTGACTAGCCTAAAATGCATTGCTCTCTACACAGACAGAGAGACACACACACACACACAAACACACAGTTGCCATGTCTGGGAATTAGAACTCCTACCTAACTATTTTATCACACAAGAGCAGTACGCAGTTATAGGATGTGCCACGGAGATTACTGGGCTACAATTTTCCCAGAGGTGCATTTCAAGGTGGATGACATCAGCAGCCTTGCCAAAGTAGGGCATTTGAATTATAGGGAGTGTGACTAGTTTAAAAAGCATTGCTCTCTACACAGACAGGGAAAGACACACACACACACACACACACACACACACACACACACACACACACACACACACACACACACACACACACACACACACACACACACACACACACACACACACACACACACACACACACACACAGTTACCATGTCTGGGATTGGAACTCCTACCTAACTAGTTTATCACATTACAGCAGTACGCAGTTATAGGATGTGCCATGGAGAGCACTGGGCTATGACTTTCCCAAAGGTGTATTTCACAGTGGATGACCTCAGCAGGCTTGTCATAGTAGGGCTATGGGGAGGGCAGTGTGTGTGCATGGGCCATAACCATTCATTTAGAAGTTGACACACCACATGCAGGCACACGCAGGGTCATATTCCACAAGTACATGTATACAGCTGCTAAATGGTTACTTCCTTGTACAGTCATGTTGCACAGCAAGCACTTGCACCACATAGTCTGTAATGCTGACAGATACCAGTGGCTAGTATCTACAGTGAGTGACATCTGAACCTCATGTGGTTGTGGCCCTTTGGCTGTGTGCTGGGTAGGACAGGCCTGGATGGCTCCTTGTCACAGTCACCATCTTCCACACATCTATGTACATCTACTTTTGGCTTATTATAGTGTGTTGTCCTTAGATATATGTCTGTATTCCTATCCACTGTGTGTGCAAAGCATGAGTGGTGTATACTGAGGAGTGTCTGCACTAACATCTGCGACTGCCAGATATGTCTGGTCCACTGGTGTTTGCAGACATGGCCATCATTTGTTTAAGCGGGTGAGCATGTCCAGTATGACCTTTCAGTATGTTGTTGTCAGACATTGCCTTCATTTCTCTGTGTGAGCATGCCCAGTATGCCCGTCTGTATTGAATGCATGGATCGAGTCCAGGTAGTTTGTACTGCAGCGCAGACCTTTGTGCTGTACACCTACAGGTAGCATACTGTTTCTGCAGGGTATCCGTCGATCATTTGGCAATATGGGGACAAACTGTGCAGGGGATAGTGTGTACTGTAGGTGATTGTGTCTGTGCTGCTTCAGCTGCATGGTACTGCTGTTAGCAGAGATATTCAGACATGTACTGTTATACACAGTGATGTTTTCTGTCCTCGTGCACTGTCAGGTGGACATTCTTGCTCACAGTGATGTCTTGGGGGACAAGGTTGACTGCAGCTGTGTCCGGTATTATGGGCAGACACCTATGTATTCATGGTAAGTTATGCCATTCAGGAGGGGGAGCTGCAGACACTTGGTGCTGGGTTTGTGTATCCGATTCAGCACCTTGGTGCAGTACTGGCAGAGGATCCCATACTTGTGCGCCCATTAACATGACAGTATGGGCTTATCTTGCTGTGGCAATGCCTCACAGGTGTACAGATTCATACAGGTCAGCCAGGGGCAGGGGCCATGGGTCAGGACATTCACACTATTCTGGTGTATGGGCAGGTCTGTAGCCACCCATGTATGTGCTTGCAGCCAGGGATAGTGTGGGCACACAGCTTGGTGTCGGACCCTGCACATTCCATGCTGCCCATGCTCCCACCCCACTCTGTTATTCTAACCTCTTCCATACATTATGCATACATTCCCTGATACTTTCCCTAAGGGTATCACCCCATCACAGGTGTGTGTTAGTGTTAGTCCACAGTTTATGCAGTGGGACATGGTGGACATGTTACTGTGGTTTGTCCACATGGCCTTGCATATGGCTTATGTGGAGTGTGTTATGTTGTTATTTGGGTGTCCATAACATACTATGCATTGGCAGTACATGTGAGACACAGGCCTTTGGCAGACACCTGTGGGGCATTAGGTGTTGCTGCATGCCAGATGTAGCAGGTTGTTGCATTCTGTCAGTCCTACAGTCCCAGACCACCATACAATATATTCCCCTGGTGTGAAAGGGTAGGTGTGATAGGTATTCATGCCAATACTGCCTAACAGTCTTGCTCCAGTTGTATGGATGCTGGCAGGGTGCTACCTACAGCTAGGGACACACCTGCATGGGACACCAGCACTGCTTGCTGCAGTCTTCTGCTATTGCGATATAGAGGTGGGGTCTTACTGTACCCATTCCCCACAGAAGGGATATGACCAGAGAGGTGCCTGTGGGTGGTGTTTGCATGAGCTGGGTGCATGTGTGCTATGGACACTACTTGCATCTGACACACAGATATGCATTGGTCATTCCAGTTATGCTTGCATGTGCAGATACATCAACTGTTTCCCAATACATCAGTCCTACCTCCTTTGTGATCTGCGAGTGCTTGGGCAGACAACACCAGTATCCCCTACTACAGGATCAGATAATGTGATGCATTCCTGTATGTACTTTTCCGAGGGTGTATTCATTTCACAGTTTCACAACATATACTGTATGTCTAAGGTACCTTCCCCTGTGTACTGCTTGTATATCTAGACTAACAGCCATGCCATGTCATTCTTTCAGATGGGGACACATATTACCACCATACATTTGCAATGGCCTACTGCTAGCTTGTGTTATACTGATGGGTATTGTGTATTGCACTGCAGTTGTGAGGACTTGTCCCTGTCATCAGCAGTACTGGGCAATGGCCACCAGGCTTACCTCAACATTCATACATACCGACCACTCTCACATGATATGGGACACACCAACCTAACACACACATACCTGCATATTGTGCAGATGCTACAACCTATCCTGCTACCTTAGCCACCCCTGTGCATCTGTGCTCCACTGGTACTACACTTCTACATAGGGTTGTGGGGAGCACACCTGACTGTTACGACTGGTGTACATGACATGGGGGGGGGCACACCAGACCATTACTACATAATTAAGTAGGGTTGGGGGAGCACAACTGTTTCTGCATTCCTACACAGGACGGGGGGGGCACACCTGACTATTTCTGCATTTCTACACAGGATTGGGAAAGGCACACCTGACTATTTCTACATTTCTACACAGGACTGGGGGATGCACACCTGACTGTTACTACATTTCTACATAGGATGGGGGAGGCACACCTGACTATTTCTACATTTCTACACAGGATTGGGGGGGCACACCTAATTGTTATTACATTACTATGTAGGATGGGGGGCACACCTGACACTTGTACACATTTGCTATGACTGTACTGGTATTTCAGGTACTCCATTTCATTCTGTATTCTAACCTATCATGCTGACTAGAGGCATATCAGTGTACTACAGATCTTAGCTTTGATTGACCTACATATTAGTTTCTGACTTCCTACCCTTCAGAACTAACGCCCCAATGCCTGACCTGCTGTAGTCTGTCTGTGTAGGCCTGGGGGGGAGGTTACCCATAGGCATCATTCAGAGGCCATAGCACAGCCTTTGTTTGTGTTTGTCTACACCTGTCCTGCTGGCTGTGACTGTTGTTAGGTATGTGAACACTCCTGACTGGCATGTGTGAGTCACTTACCCTGTGGGTGTCCCAGTATTGACAGTGGTGCTGCAGCGCTGCCTATGTCGGATGCACATAAAACACACATTACACATGGTTGAGCACAGGTAGTGTCATGTTTGGCATCCCTTTTACTGTATGTGAGAGTCAACGAGAGGTGTTATTCCCTGGCTCCCTCCTGTGTCAGTGTATGTGCTATATGTTGCCTCTTTGCCAAGGCCAGGGCATACTGGGCACACCTCCTTCTGCCTACTGGGGCAGGCTCAGGTTGTTCCTCATCCTAGTCACTCTGTGCCTGTGCAGGCCTTGGCAATGGTGGGGGGCTGTGTGGTCCTGCCCCATGCTGTTCCTGCTGCAGCTGTTTCCACTGCATCATATTGTGTAGCATGGCACATACAATGACAATTTGGGTACATGTAGCTGATGAGTACTGCAAGGCTCCAACGGATGTGTCCAGGCACTGAAATGGTGACTTGAGCATCCCAAACATACGCTCTACTATAATTCTGATCTGTGTGTGCCTCATTATGGAGTTCTTGTTCGGGTGTGTGTGCATTTCTGATGGGTGTCATCAGCCACAGCTTCAGTGCATATCCAGCATCCCCCACTAGGTGACCGTGAGGGATGTCCCCATTGGCAAATCTCTGGTACAGCTGCGTCAGATGCCAGATGTGGGAATCATGATAGCTTTCAGGGCAGCCAGCACACATTCATTATTATGCCCTTGGCATCACACACAACCTGGCAGTTGATGGAGGGGAAGCCCTTGCAGTTGATGTAGACCCCACCCCGCTCACCAGGTGGTGCCTTGATGCATATGTGCATGCAGTCTATAGCGCCCACTACCTCAGAGTATTCTGCTATTTGGTGGAACAGTTGCATATTGCTGGCCAATGCCTCATGGGTGTTGGGGAAATATACATGATCAATGACATGTGCTGACATGGCATCCAGGAACAGGTGGAGTACCCTGGATACTAATGCCTGTGAGATCCCCATCATATCCCCAGTTGGCCTATGGAAGGTACCTGTAGCTAGTATTCTTAGGCCTACACATAGCTTGGTATCCACTGGGATGGGTTCCCTTCTGTTAGTTCTGTGTGTCAGCTGTGGCCGGCACAGCTCAACAATTGGCTGTAGGAGGTCCCTGTCCACGCTATAGCACTCCACTAACTCCAGCTCATGTAGCCCCTGGTAGGTTACCCTGTATCTGTACACTCTTCTCCCTCTCCTCACTGTGGGTTGGTCGACAGCATTCACATCCCCACCACCCTCAGCCTCTTCCACAAGTTGTTGTATGATAGCTACTGCAGCCCCTATCATTTTGTTGTTTTGTTTGTTCAAAGTTCCCTGCTTGTATACACCGGTGGTGGAGAGTGTGGGAAAAACCAGAGGGGAAGGTGTTTGCATAGTTTATAGTAGTGTTCTGGGCTGGGCTGGTCTGCTGCCTGTGTTATTGGCAGATTCTGATCCATTTCACCTGCCAGTTATGCTAGTTCTCCTTGATTACATTCCTACTGCTGTTTTCCCTTCCCATTGCCTTCCTGTTTAAGCCCGGGGTGCGCCGCACAAACAGAGTGCTCAAATGTGCACAGAGCTACCATTTCCCGGTTTAACTTTTTTTTTCCTTTAAAATCCGGTGTGGCATGCACACCCACTTAGGCAATGTAAGTAGTGCTAGGCAGACTCAGACACAACCCCTTGCTTAGCTGTGCTTAGCTAGTAGCAAACCTGAGCCACAGGGCTCCAATCCACTTACAGTATGCCTGACACACCCCCTTATGATGTCAGCTAACTCCTAGGCTTGCACCAAGCTGTTACTGCTCTTACACTGTTGGGACCTGACTAACATGCTGGGGGAAATTAGGATTCACTATCATTTCCCTCATTTGCATAGGATTGCCTGCTAATGCATAGTTACATGTCTCACACTGAGCCTCCCCCTTAGCAACCACTACTCACTGACCATGTTGCCTTCTGCCTGCCATTGACTTTAATGGCAGAATAGTGATTTTAGTTAGAATGCTTATTTTAGGTTTATTTTCTTATTTTCCCCCCGATCCCGTTTGCGTGCTGCTGCCCTACGCTTAAACAGCCGAGATCAGCTAAAAAAAATACAAGTTGATTTTTTTATTTTTTAAGCTGTTTTCAATGCCAATGGCCTTATACTTAGCCATTGGCATGCTTCCTGACTGATATGCATCCTTTATTTGGAGCTGTCACGGCTCCATTTTGGAATTTGCAGAAATGTACTCAGTTACTAACCAAGTACATTTCTGCAGATTACACTAGTCCTACACAGCCGGTTTCCAGCTTCCTGGATCGCAAAGTGACCACATTTGCATGGATTTCTCCCTCAAATGGGATCATTTGCATACAGGGCCTTAGTCCATACAGGACTAGTGCAGGAGCACTCGTGCACGCTCCTGCAGGCTATTCCTGTATCGCACAGCAGACATATTGCCTGCTGAAGCTCCTGCACTAATCCTGCACACTGTGCAAGGCTTGCAGAATCCGGGGGAAGAAATCCACTGTAAACAGGTTAAAAGATACAAAAGACAAATTATTACAAGTTAAATAACTTAAAATACAGTAAAAGCATGTAATACCATACCAATTGCTCTTTTGTATCCAGCCATTTCAAATGACCATACTGTAGCTGGGGGGGGGGGGTCTTCCAGGGAAGATGATCAGCTTCCCTTCTTCCCTCACAGAAGAAATTATCAGGTCCCCCACTTATCCCAACAAGACAGAGGTCAGTCTACAACACCATAGAAAAGTGTATCTATACATCACCCCTCCTGCACCTGCACACTGAACATCAGCTTCACCTCAGCCTGAACCTTCTAGTACCGTCCACCCCAAAACTCATCCTCTGACTCAGACAGCACCAGGAGCACTGCACAACATGATAAGGTAGAATATCTAGGTAAAAAGGTACACTTTACTTGCCAAAAGGCAAGACAGGTTACAAAGCAAGAAGAGCAGATTGATAATTCTCTGTACATCCAGATGGTACTGACCTTTGACACTTACCAATTTACATACTATAGTTAAAACTTTTACTAACATCAGACAAGACCCAGAAAACTTTAAGGATGAATTAAGCATTGTTATTCCGATATATGAACTCACCCTATCAGATTTAAGATAGTTGTTAAAATCCGTAGTCCTGCCTGAAAGAAAAAGCTGGATTGGCCTCAGCAGGAAACCCAAATTACTCAGATGCTGAAGGGAAGAGGGTATTAGTAGAAGTTGTTACAATAAATTTTGCCTGATATATATGAAAAACTGAAAGACAAAGCTGGATTGGCCCCAGCAAGAAACCCAAATTACTCAGCTGCTGAAGGGAAGAGGGCATTAACAGAAGTCAGAACAAAGCTGTTACAAGAAATTTTGACAGTCTGTCCTGTTAAACCAAATTGGGATAAAATTACTGCATGTAAGCAAATCAAGGGAGAAACACCAGCTGATTAGCAGACTTACAGAAGTATTTTTAGCACATTCTGGTACTGCAAATCCAGTGGCAAACGCTAAAGCAGCTTTTAATTCTGCTTTTGTACATAAACTCTAAGCTAATGTTCAGGCATTGGTACAGCAAAAGCAGGCAGACTGGCAGGAGGAGGAAACAGATACGTTAATAAAATTTGTAGAGCACTACTTGGATCAAATAGATAAAAAGAGAAGAGATGCAGAAGACAAACTCATGTAATTGCAAATACAGAGGTTTGAAAGATGGGGTAGAGGAAGGGGCAGAGGTAGGCAAGGTAGACAGGGAAGAGGAAGAGTAATGAATGTTCATCAAAATCAAGCTGGAAGGGGGGGGGCTTGTTACAACTGTGCAGAAATGGGACAAGGAGAATGACCTAATCTGCAACATCAACAACAGCAAATGCTGCAGTGGCAAATCAAAATCCCTCCAATATTTCTCTACCACCCCCACCCCCAGAGTGGCAACAAATGTCAGAAGGAATGTAATGACTTCACTTGGGGGGGAAGGATGAGGTAAACATTAGAGCTTTAATGCAAGTAGATCAAGAAGGATCTTTTGTTAAGTTAAAAGTAGGACAAAAAGATGTTCTGTTTCTGACTAGCACTGGTGCAACTCAATCTGTGTTGAAAATAAGTGACCAAGTTAAAATTCCAGTATCATCTGAAAAAGTGTCAGCAGTGGGTGTCGCTAACACTCCCTCTATTTTTCCTGTATCAAAACCTGTCCAGTCTCTGTAGGACCAATTGAAAATAAACATGCCTTTCTATTAAGCACCTCAGCTCCAGCAGACAATGGGGTAGGATCTGCTTTGTAAATTAGAATATACTACTATTTTTTTGTACTGCAGATGGTGTTTATTTAGAAGTACCAGCTGAATCTGAAGAAGTGATTGCCATATTTAGTGTTACTAAGGAAAGAACAGAAGAGCCATGTCCAAGTTGTTTTAGCAGGTCCCTGACATTTTGTGGGCAAAGCATTCTAATGAGGTACGTCTGTTAAAATCTGCCATACCTGCAAAATTATGTGTGGGTCCTACGAAGCCACTTCCTCACGTAGCACAGTATCGTTTTAAACCAGAGGTACAACAGGGACTCAAACCTGTAATTGAAACTCTGCTTCAGCAGGGAATTACAGCAAAGACACATAGTTGCTGTAAAATTCCCATTTTTTCTAGTTAAAAAGCCAGGCAGAGATACATACAGGTTTGTACAGGACTTAACAGAAGTAAAGTTGTCATCTCTTCATACCCTGTACTGCAAAATTCAGAAACATATTGAGATGCATACAGCCATGGGTTACTTGCTTTTCTGTAATAGATTTATGTTCAGCTTTTTTCCATCCTTGTTTATCCATAAAACCAGTATTTATATGCCTTCACATACGGGGAAATTCAATATACTTGGCTATGACTGTCACGTGTTTGTTGATAGTCCCTCAATCTTTTCACAAATTTTAAAGCAGAACCTTGAAGAAATACAGTTTCTATGTAAATCTATATGGGTACAATATGCAGATGATTTACATCTAGCTTCAGATACAGTAGCACATTGTCAGCAGGGCACCATACATTTACTGACTGAATTAGCAAAAAAGGGACACAGAGTATTGAAGGAAAAAAAATTAGTTGTGTCACCTAAGTTAAAGTATTTAGGACACCTAATATCACATGAAGAGAGGTATCTCCTGTCTTCACGTGTTGAAGTTATCAAAACTGCACCCCGCCCTGTTACTCAGAAGCAGCTGGGAGCTTTCCTAGGTTTGGCTGGATACTGTAGACAGTGGGTAGCAAATTACACAGAAATTGCTAGACCTTCGACTGATGTGCTCAAACAAGACCCAGCAGAGCCATTGCCATCGACAGAAAAGGAAGAAAGTGCTTTTACTTTCTTAAAACAAGCCCCTGCTACAGCCCCAGCATTAGGACTCCCAGATTATAAGAAGCCTTTCACATTGTTCTGTCATGAAAAGGGTGGGGTAGTATGCAGCAGGGGTATTAGTTTAAAAATGCAGCGATGCATTTAGAGCTATTGCAATAATGCAATTCATCATTAGACCCAGTGTCTAGAGGATTACTGGGCTGCCTGCAGGTAGTAGCAGCAACTGTATGATGGTAACACAATGTGAAGCCTTGTTTCTAGCACACAAACTTACAGTTGCATTTCTCATTGCAGTATCTGCACTTTTGCTAAAACCTTTCATCTGCCAGGTTAACTAAATATGAATTGTTGCTTATTTCTAACCCTTCAATCACCACTGAATGATGCCGGGTATTGACCTTGACATCCCACTGCCTATAACAGGAAATGGTGAGCTGCATGATTGTATAATTGTGACTATGTGCTTTCTCCTAGACATGATTTGAGAGATACTGCAATGAACAACACAAAAATGGAATTGTTCATGGATGGATCATGTGGAAGAGATAAAAATGGAAACCTTCTTGCTACATGTACTGAAAATACAGTACTTATCAGGAAAGACTAGAACGGGTTACTTCTGCACAAGTTGCTAAATTGATTCATTAACCAAAGCCTGTAAAATAGCTAATGATAAAGTTGTGGACATTTATACTTATAGCCATTATGGGTTCAGGGTATTCATGACATTGGGCAATTGTGGAGACTGACAGGATTTTTAATATCAGCAGGTACTGAAATAAAAAATGGAAAGTTTGTAAAAGGCTTATTAGATGCTTTGCTGTTACCAAAGGATTTGGCTGTAGTTAAAGTG
Organism: Protopterus annectens; assembly: GCF_019279795.1. Taxonomy (NCBI): domain Eukaryota; kingdom Metazoa; phylum Chordata; order Ceratodontiformes; family Protopteridae; genus Protopterus; species Protopterus annectens. Next base: position 906,604,657 of record NC_056730.1, read on the forward strand.
TAAGCTCACATAAAATGAGACACTGCCACTGTGAGAGGTAACCAATTAGCAGATTACGCAGCCAAGCAAGCTGCTGGTTTGGATATCACTGTCAGTAAAAAAATGTTTTTATTATGCAGGAAACATCTACAAAGACCGCCAATCCTTGTAATTTTAATGATTTGATCACTTTACAGAATGATGCTTCAGAGACTGAGAAAAGAGTTGGATCAGTGCAGGTTGCAAAAAGCATACTGATCTAATATGGGAACACCCTAAGGGCAGAGTAGTGGCACCTTTGGCTGTATTAACCTGGTTGGTAAGGGCATGCCACTTACCAAATCACATTTGTAGGCATGGACTTCTTAATCTTATTCAGTGGGATTAGTTTGCCCCACTTTCTCAGTCTTTAGTTAACCATTATCTAAATAATTGTGAGATCTGTTTGTCACATAATATTGCACCAGCATCTCCTGTAAAAAGCACACCATTTGCTTTACCCCCATCTTGGGGCCTTTTGTAAATGTGCCAATTGATTTCCTTCAGATGAGGAAATGTGCTACATTTTCATATATTTTGACTATTGTCTGTGTTTTTTCTGCATGGGTGGAAGCCTATCAATGTGCTAAGTGTGATGATAAAACAGTAGTGAAGAAATTGATAAAAGAATGTATTCCTAGATTTGGTGCACCTCATAGTATTAATACAGATTAAGATACTCATTTTACTGCTGAAATTGTTAAGAAGTTGTGTTCTATGTTAACATTTTCTTTATAGTTAAATTGTCCCCATCATCCACAATCATCTAGTCTTGTTGAAAGGTCTAATAAAATCAAAATTAGCAAAGTTTGTAGTGAAACGGTTAAAATGGCCAGATGCTTTGATTCTGGATCTGATGAGTATGCAAGGAACTGTAAATGGATCTGATGAGTATGCGAGGAGCTTTAAACACTATTTATAAATTAAGTCCTCTTGATATTCTTACAGGTCATCCCATGAGAAAGCCATCTTCCCCACCAGTGAGAAACTGTGAACTGGTATTTACAGATGAAGCTTTGCTGAACAGTCATGACTTACATCCAGGTGATTGGGTCTATGTGAAGGTGGTGTTCCAACACAAATCTTCTTTGGAACCACAGTGGAAGGGAGCTAATCTCATCCTCCTGACTGCTCATACTGCAGTAAAGTGTGCCATAATACCAAATTGGATCCATGCTTCACATTGTAAGAAAACTGCATTGACTGAAAATGGCACCACACCTCCTTCTGATGATATCACTAAGTCTCCTCCTCCTTTTACTGCTTCTGATCGACAGGAAAGAAAACTTGTTTCTTTGAATGTTGCATCAATATGCCACTGACCTAAATGCTTCTAACTGCTGGGTGTGTGCATTTGTTCCCCATGATGCCAAGGGGGGCATTCCAATGCTACCTGTCCTTGTGCAACAGATATGATTTAGATTTAGAAATGCAATTTGCTGTAGAAAATCAAACTTGTGTAACATTAAAGACTGGACTAAGGAAGTATATGACCAAATGGCTGCATCGACACAAAAGGATACTTGTTATGCTAGAGAAGGAACTATGCGAGTAGATTATAGCAGTTGCAGTAACACCCATGATGAGATTATACTGGTTGAGCTTACTGAAGATATATAACTAGGGAAAGGTGATGGTAATTTTGGACAATCATTACAACATCTGTGGAGACCATTCCTATCCCTGGTTAACCAAAGACTGGTCTGGCTGTTTTTATGTGGACAGATGACATTAGCTATTTTCCATTCTTTTCTGTACACCTGCAGGAAGGCTGCACAATAAGATGGCCATACACTCTGCTGAGCAAATAGAGGCTTTTCTTTCTCAGACGTCCCTTATATTAGTTGAAATGGCCAATATGACATTGGAACACATTCATATGGCAAACAGAAAACTAATTTAAGTCTGAGCAACCACCTTACAAAATCAAATAGCTCTTGATTACTTACTGGCCTCAAGAAGCAGTTTGCCATTTGATCGTAACATGGCGCAGTACTTTTATTTCAGAACAATTGGCCATTAATATGACTAAAACTGAGTCTTGTTGGACCTTGTTTGGATGGTTAGGTAATATATTTGGAAATGTCAGTACCAGTATAATCCAAAGTTTAATTGCTCTTGTTATAATCATACTTTTTATAGCTCTTATATATTCTCTTATTAAAAATCTGCTAATACATTATTTTGAGAGGAACAGTACACATGTGACGGTTGTTATGCCTGAACAAAAACATCCCAGAGATTACATGTTCGACAATGATATAATTCAAAATAAGCTTGGACTGTGATGTTTTATAGCATCAAAGGGGGAAACCTGTAGTGGATATATATTTCTTTAAAGGTTGTTTTATAAAACTTCTAGCTTAAAAGTGCAGCAGTATTTCCACATATTCCCTTTTCATACCAAGAACAGCTTGACTTTTAGAGTTCATTAGAGCTTAGCAAGCAGTCTGTAAATGTTTCTTCTAATCATGCAACTTTGAAAGAAAAGTATGTATCCTGTACTTTATGGAACATGTACTTGAATGGAACATAGTAGATACTAACTTGTTGAAAGTGAACACATAAGGCATGTCAAGACAATAGCATGAGAAATGTTTTAAGCTGTCCTTTCATCTGCCACTGGTTACTCCTTTTCCCTTGAAAATGTGTTTACATCTTTTATCACAATTATGAAAGCTTTGAATCTTGTATGTTTTTTTATTTTTCAGAAAATATAAAATGGCTTGTATTTGTGCATATGGTTGAATCTCTCTGTATTGAGACATGCAGTATCATGATACTATTCTAATAAACAATGAGTTTGCATCCTGAATCATTGACCGTCTGTGTATTGAACTTAATAGCTGCATGATATTAGGTTATTGACAAATCTTCCATTTCAATTCCCACATTTTCCATATACACTTCACACCTTCCAAACCCTTCAGCCCTTGTGCCACATTTACTTTTACTGTGTACTTCATAACTTCAGGCATACTCCTCCACCTTGACCTTCTTTGATCTCCGTCGTTCCTTTACAATCCTATTTCTTTTCCCTCTACTAACAAATTAATCACATGGCTTTCCCTATCCCTCTGCCTTAGGAAGTAAATCACTAATGGTAATACCATCACCCTTGCTACCTCTGTCTGCCATTCATCACAGTCTCCTTCCCAATCCACTTGTCCAGCATCACTTTTACCATATTATACAACTCCTCCCACTTTTTTCAGCTGATCTCCTCCTCTGTAGAGTATACCTTATTCACCAAATACTGCTCCCCTTCCATTGACCACAGCAATCCTACTGGAGTTTAAAGGTTTCCAGTGAATCTCCATCAATTCTAGCTGTATCCATGAAGTGTACTGAATGTGGAATATGTAGAACTAAGACAAATCAGCCATACTGTGGCAAAAACATTGCTGGTAATCTAACAGTGGTAGCTGCCATATTTCTTTCACAGCACTGAACATTCAGGGTCAAAACTAATGCAACTATTTGATTATATGAATAATCTGTGGACTGGCAAAATCACATATATTAAACATATATTAAACATCAGAGGAAAATGCTTTTTCCATTCATTGACAACCTGCTGAATAAAAGGTGAAATTAACTGATTTTCCAGGTGAAGGTGTTGTGACAGTCTCAGTCAGACATACCACAAAATCTGAGTGTTGTAGTCTTTTGGAGTGCCATATTGGAAATGCAGTATTTATAAACATTGTGCAGGTAAGACCAACTAATAGCATGCCTGAAATATACTTCCACATAATGCCGTATAATTACTGTCTTGCAAAGGCTTCCAGAAAAGCTTAGGACCTTAAATAAGCATATTTCTGTTTGTGTATTGGAGAAACAAAGTAAAATAAAATGCTATGGAACAGGAAGGCCTGAATAAATCACTGCCCTACCTACTGGAGGACAATGACATCTGAATTAAAGCTTTAGTTACAGTCTGTCACCTCCAAATTAATGCTTAGTTGACTAATAACAAAGTTATGGAAGGTAGAATTCACTACTATGATGTCTGTCATGTTGCAAAGGATAACCCTATATTGTTAAAGATAGCATGAGGATATACGGATAACTCACAGTCACAATTTATGCTTGTATATGGATTGAAATTAATTAATTACCACTGACTTTGTCCTGCAGATTTCAGACATTTGACATGATGAATATCAGCAAAAGCAATACCTGCCTGCATTCCATGTGTAATCATGCAAGAATTTATTTATTTTATTTTATTTATTTTATTTAATATTTGTTGACTGGGCTAGTCTAACTGGATACATATCCTTTTTCAGTAGAGACCTTGGGAGAAAATCTCCAAACAGTTACAAAGACACACACACACACACACACACACACACACACACACACACACATATATATATATATATATATATGGATCTATCTTACTACGTCGACAAGTCAAAACGCCGACAACAAAATCACCGACACCACATAACCGACATTTCACAAACACGAAACCTCACATGCCCGACACACCATAATCCCGACAAGCAACAAACAAAACAAATCCCCGGTCCAAAAAGCACACACACAACACAAGCACACCAAAATCCTTACAAACCAACACTAAACCTCACATACACAACTACCTACAACCTTAACCCAAACCCTAACCCTAAGGTCCGCCACTATCGCACACTCACCTAACCCCCTAACCCTAACTTACTTAACCCCCTAACCCACAAACTATCACAGTCGCACACTTACCTAGCCCCTAACCCTAACTCACTTAACCCCCTAACCCACAAACTATCACAGTCGCACACTTACCTAGCCCCTAACCCTAACTCACTTAACCCGCCCTAACCCACAAACTATCACAGTCGACACTTACCTAGCCAGCCCTAACCCTAACTCACTTAACCTGCCCTAACCCACAAACTATCACAGTCGCACACTTACCTTACTCGCACCCTAATGTCCGTCACTACCGCATACATACACAGCCTTTTCCATGTCGATGTTCTCAGCGTCGGGGTTTTGATCCGTCGGTCTTCTCCGTTTTCGATCTTCTGGCGTCGGTGTTCTCGCTGTCGGCGTTCTGACTTGTCGACGTAGTAAGATAGACCCATATATATATATATATATATATATATATATATATATATATATATATATATATACAACAACATACATGTAATATCGAACAGAGGATTTCAGATAATATTGGTCACTTCAGTGTTAGTACATTATTTCAGTTAATTTCTATTTACAGAGCAAGTTAAAGTGTTTTAAGATAGTATATGGTTAAAACTCCTCAAGAAAATGATCATTATAACTTGATTATTTAGCTTACATTCTAATTTCTTCAGAAATAAGTAACAAGGAGTGAGAGGTAGAATGGAAGAAGAAGAAAAGAGAGAGAAAGTATGGCAGTTACAGTAAAGGTTAGTCAGGGTTACAAGAAGGACAGAGCCAGTGTGATTTAAGATAGATTTAGAGCTTTTGTTTGAAGATAGTAAGGAAGGAAAGTGATGTTAGATCACTAGGAAGAAGGTTCCAGTGTCTCCCAGCTGTATGTGAAAAGAGAGAGTCACCAGCCAGGTTTTTGGATTTGCTTATACTAACTAGTAGTTTATTAGAGGAGGTTTTTGTAGGGAGTGACAAGGGAAGATAGTGCTGGAGTATTATGAGGCTGGTACTGGGTCTTATGGATAATTGTAAGTTGGTTAAACATAAGCTGATTCTGGAGTTCCAGCCAACCTAGTTGTTGTAAATTGTGGCAGTGATGGGTTCAGAAGGGTTTTCCAGTGGCAAATCTGGCAATGTTGTTGTAGGATTTGGCAAGTTTTAGAAGATTATTCTTCGACAGGTTAGTATAGATAGAAGCATAGAGAAGTGTAGATATTAGTGGGCAATAGTGGATCTGGCAGGTGAAGTAAGGAAAGGTCTAATCCTGTACAGGGAACCCATTTTTTGTTGACTGTTTTTACTGTATTGTTTATTTGTGTATCAAAGGTGAGGTGGTTGTCAATAGTAACACCTAAGAGTTTGGTAGTTAAGTCAGGTGTTATGAGTGTAGCATTGTTATATTTAAGTGTGAAATCTATTTGTGTGGACTTGTGGGTAGGAGTGAAAAGTAGGAGATTTGTTTTTTTTTTGGATTCAACAGGAGGCATTGTTGCAGAAACCATGTTTCTACTTTGCTAAATAATGTTTGTGTTTTCAATTGCAGTTCAGATGAGGAATTGGCTGAGCATATTATTGTCAAGTCGTCTGCATATTGTATACAAGTAGGCTGAGGGATTGCTAATTCTAAATCATTGATGAAAATTGCGAAAGGGAGAGGGGCTAAAATAGAGCCCTGAGGTACACCTAGTGTGACAGGCAGATGAGAAGATAGGTGATTCTCCCAGAGCACTGCTTGCTGCCTATCGTTGAGGTAGGAACTGAACTATTTTATAGCCTGAGTGTCAAGAGAAAGAGATTTGAGAATATTTAAGAGCAACTGGTGATTAACCATATCAAAAGCTTTGAAAGATCAATAAATAGAGCAAAGGTAAGAATGCTGATATTTTTATTTTTATTGATGGTGTTAGAGAAGGATAGGAGGGCGGTTGTAGTACTATGGAATGGCCCAAAGCCATGATGGCACTCAACAAGCAGGTTATTTTTAGTTAGATGGTAGAGAAGTTGATTATGCATGCATTTTTCCATTATTTTTGCTAAGGGGGAAAGTAGGGCTATTGGTCGATAGTTAGAGTGTTCATTAGAGCTCCCACCTTTGTGCAGGGGGATAATGTGTGAGATTTTCCAGATTACTGGTATTGTTCCCTCACTAATGGTTCTGTTGATAAGGATGGCTATAGGACAGGCTATTGCTTTAGCTGCTTTCTGCAGGTATTCTGCAGGTAGTTGGTCAGCTGATGGAGTGCAAGGTTTTAGTTTAAGTAAGAGTTACCTAGGTTATCCCTTGGCTACTCTGTGCTCCTCATCCTATTGTCCGAGCTGAGGAGTTATTGAGGTTGCCATTCACACCAGTTTCTTTCATTTTAAGTAAAAGTTTGCAAATATAGTGTGTTGGGATGGGTTGCATTTGAAATGGAGGGGAAGAGCTAGAATAGGTGATAGGAAGGGTAGAGCTATCAAGAGATAGTTGGTTTGCTAAAGATTGAATGGCTTCTATAAAGAAGTTGTTAAAGGAATTTGCAGCTTGCTTGGGGGTTTTCCTGTGTACTACCTAGTGGGGTTGGCGTTGTGGTTTGACCTGGGTGAAGCAATCTATTGATGCTTGCCCAGAACTTTTGTGGATTATTCTGGTGTTTTTGTTGCATTTCTGTATAAAAATGTTTTTTTTTTTTTTATCGGAGATTAAAGCTTTTTTTTTGTGACATTTCTGAGCTGTCTAAATGTCAGATGATCTGAATCATTTTTGGTGGTTCTCAATGTGTTCTAGGCTTTGTTTCTGAGTAACATTTTCTGTCTGGTGCCTGTGGAGAGCCAAGGGGCTGGCTTAGACCTAATTCGTAGAGTTTGTTTTGGAGCATGCTGGTCGAGGATGGTTAAGAATTTAGTGTTAAAGTATTCAACAGCCTCTTCAAGTGGGAGGCTTTTTAAGGGGGACCAATTGCATGCACCTAGTTCATTTTGGAATAGTTCAGGGTTGAAGTGTTTATTGGACCTTATTGTTTTATATGTGGCTTTATGTGAAAAATTGTTTTTTTGCCTGATTAAGTAGGTTAATGAGTGGTCACTGATATTATCTGGGAGAATTCCTACCTTATAAGTAAGGTGTTGCTTATTTATAAGAATCCAATCTAAGATACTTTCCTTTTTACTTGGTTTGTTAATTCTAGTTGGGGAGGAAGTTAGTTGAGAGAAACCCTGCAGGTTGATGAGAGAAGTAGAATTTTCATTACTGATGCACTTCCAGTCAATATTGAAATCTCCTAGTATTACAGTTTCTTGTGGGAAGTGTGGTGACAGGGAGCTAAGGATATCCTCGAGTATACTGATATTATTCCCAGGGGGTAAGTAGATACATATGATGTAAATGGATTTAGTAGAGTTTAGCTGAAGTTTAGAAGCAAGAATTTTAGCATTGTTCTCAGGGGGTGGTTTATACTCTACGGAGGTAACTTGTAGGCTGTTTTTAAAGAGGATAGCTACTCCCCCACCCTTCTTATTTCTGCAGTCTAACCTTATTATATTGTATCCTGGTGGGGTAATTTCAATGTCCTGAGTATAGGGTTTTAGTCATGTCTCTGAAAGGCAAAGTATGTCAAAGGATTGCTCATCCAGTACAGCATGGAGGTGAGTAAGTTTGTTGTTAATACTACGTATATTGAGATGTGCAATATACAATGAGTTTGTGAGTTTGGAATTTGCAGGTGAGATAGGGGGACAGGGGTCAGGATGATTAGTTATTATTGTATTGGCTGGGCCAGGATTTGGGTGGATGTTTCCATCTAGTAATAAATTATTTTTTTGTCTAAACCAAGGATTACAAAAATTGCAGATAAGGTAGAGCTTTCATAGTTTGTAGACTATTGTACTTGATGTGGGACAGTCTGTGGTATTTTGCTGGTAGGTTGCAAGGAACAGAGATTACGTTTATGTGAATGAAGTTGGTGTTAAGTATTAATGTAGTTTGTTTGCGAGAGTAGTGAGGTTTAAGGTATAGAGAATGTTCAAAGGCTGTTAAGATGTAGGTAGTGGCTTAAGAAAATAGAAGAGTAGCAATAAGTAACAGCTTGAATTGAGCTGTGGTAGAAAATGAAGGCATGGTAAATATTTTAGCAGATATTTAAAGGTGTAGGTGAGGTAGTAAGGCACAGTGAGTATGTGTCAAAGGTGTAGGTACTTGAAGTGGAGGGGAAGGTTTATTGGAAACAAGTAGGGGTGTGGTTTAATAGGCAGGAGGAGGGAGAACTATTGATTGGCTGTGGTAGGAGGAAGGGTGTGGTGTATTAGTATAAGTTTATGACCCCTGGGGCGGGTGGGAATTGGGGGCAGGGTAGAGTAGGGGAGCATGGTGAGCCCGCAGGGTGAACAGAGCGGGAAGAGCCAAATCTAAGAGTGGGGATAGGAACAATCAGAAAATGCAGGGAATATGCATAGGGTGGAGAAAGCACATAGGGAATAGAAGAAACGACAGAAAATGCAGAGAGCAGTTGTAAGTGAGTAGGGAAGCAGGAGATATAGGGGAAAATCAGCACTAGTGTGAGTAGGAAAGATGCTGTACCAAAGGAGAGAGTTAATAATAGGTAAAGGCTACCATCTAGTGGCAAGCAGCAGTATAAAGTCTCTATCCAAGAAGAATGTTTCTTTCTTGAAGAATGGTCAGTGTGACCCACATGTGTGAAACTGTGAAGGTATGTACATCATTCCTTGCTGTCATTTTGATGCACCAACTGCATCAGTGACACGAGTACATAAATGACTTTTCACACGTATGTTGAAACATGAGTACATAAATGACCTCACACACACACACACACACACACACACACACACACACACACACATATATTGATATGTGATTACATGGATGTCCTTAGAAACACATATGTTTATATATGTATATTAAGATTCTCATAAAAGGCCCTGTAATCCCATATTCATGCCCACGTCTGACTACAGTGTGGCAGACATACCAGTGCCATGTATCACCATTACCTTCATAATGCTCTGAAAAGTCACACTGTCATAAGTAAAAAAATGCCAGACAGGTACTTGGGAGTCATATTTTTTTACCAGGTGAGGTGTTTTTGAAAACATGAAATATTTTTAGGCTTGGTGTGTTATATTATGATCACTGTAATTTGTATCCTAATTAAGCAGTAATGCAGAACTGTATGTGGGTATGTTAGGACTTCCCCACAGTTGGTATGGTTTGATCATGAGGACAAAGTCTGAGTGATTAAACAAAGCCAACCGTTGGTAAATCCTGATATATACCCACAGTCAGGAGTGGATTATTACTGACCTTTCTTAAATAACGTTTTTGTATAAGGACACTTCAGTCTTCTTCTGTGATGTCTTCCCTATACTGATGAATATGGGACTTATGTTTCCACAGTTGCACAAGAAGCAATGGAGAAAACTGCATCTCTGTTGCAGTTTTTTTTTTTTTTTTTTAACAATTAAAAAAGAACAGATTTACGGGAGACGGTGCAAACATATAATGAAAATCAGACAGTTTTTTGTTTGTTTAGTTTTGCAGAATGTACCTGAAATTTTTTTATATTTTGCTCTGTCTCCTCAGTGTATGTCAATAGAAAGTCTGGCTGTTCAATGGTACAGTCTTTATTTTTATTGATATATGCTCGGTTTCCAATGAACATGCTGGTTAGGCTGTCCAATCAGAGTGCTCATTTTTGAATAGTAATAAGCCTCTATTGTATAATAAGCCTATTACCACTGAACAAAGCATGCTATATACAAACAGTAGTATTCCACCTGCAGTATGTTCTTCAACATGTCAAGCAGTCCTTTTTGGAAATGACCTTTCTGACAGCAGCAATGGTGTCATAAAGAGGTACTTTCTTACTTTTAATTATGGGTACTGTGTTATCCTCTTCTCTTGTTTATGGTGCTACGAGGTAATGCCCTATTGACCACCTTCTCTACAGCTGCCACAGTGCTAAACATTTTTTTTTCATTTATTTCATTTTTGCCTAGGACATTACAAGAAAATTGATTATGTTTGCCCACAGAAAGTAATGGAAGTGATAGATCCACTACTATATGTACTAGGTAGATGCATATATCCGACCGTACAGCTGTGACATTGTGGTCAAAATGTCAGGATGTGACATGACATGACACATCCAGGACTTCCAACAGCACCAAACTCCACTGTTTACAACATGCCTGCATGGACTTCTGCAAGGATTTGAATGAAGGGAAAAAATACGTTAACCAGATAGGTGAAACCTTTCTGACTGTATCTGTATAGTCAAAAATGTGTAATGTGTATAATAATCCTAAGTGTACTTTCAAATATAAAACATAGGTCATCCAGTGAAGGTGAGCCTTGTTTTAATAGTGAACAACTCCCTCTTAAAAGACATAAGTCAACTATCCCCACTACACCAACCAAATTGTGTGGCAGCATTTTGTAGCACTAATTATGTACTATGCTTGTGTGACATCATTTCGTAGCACTAATTATGTACTATGCTTGTGTGCCATCATTTCGTAGCACTAATTATGTACTATACACCAAACCATGCTACCTATTCATGCTGTCAGATGAAATGTAGGTTTGACATACTACTAAGGAGCTATTACAGCATGTGCTTTCATCAAACCATTGCAAGTGAGACATAAAAGTATCTTTTTGTGTAGGTACTCACTTTAAACTGATTATTCATAGATTCATAGATTAGTACTAGGCTAACTGCCCCCACTGTGAGATTCAAACCCTGTACTTTGTGTTTGTAAGGCAAATACCTTAACCATTAGGCTACCCCTCCCTCTCCATTGCATTCAATATACTCAGACAACTGAGTACCCACAGTTAAATGCAGGTGTAAGCAATTTTCCTCAGACAAAATTATACTCAAAATTGATCTCCCAACTATTGTGACAAAGTATGTGCACTGTATGACCTAACTTTTCTGTGTTTTGCACTGATTTTAGAACTATACTCTGCTCATTCTATTAGCTGTTATCCATACAATTAATAACCTCCCAAAAATACCACCCACACCACAAAGTCTCAGCCTGCTTTAGCTAAGTCACTAGTACTCAATTTTCTGAGGCAGTGTAGCAACTGCCACATATTTAATGACAACTCTCTTCTAACACATACAGGTTCAACCTGCAAGAGATGCACCTAGTTATCTTATTGATACCTAATCTCTCCATCCCACCCAGTGTCAGTAAGCAACACCACAACAATACTACATTACCAAAGCACCACAACATTACTGCTACATATGCTGAAGTAGTAAAAAAATATTTGTGAAAGCCTCCTAGCTTACATCCACCATGTAGCATAAATACTAACACCATACCTGCATCCACATCCACACCTGTTGTTACTGGGGTCACCTGTGCGGCAAGCCTGTATCCTTATGGTACCATATGCAGCAAATCACAGAAAAGTCCTAATCATTGGTGACTCTATTGTAAGACATGCAGACAGAGCACTCAGCAGATTGGCTAAGGATACGGTAACAGTTAGCTCTTTCCATGGTGCAAGGATTTTGGGTGTCACCAGGACCCTTAATTTCCTGCACCACCCCGGATACAGTTATGACCTTGAAGTTACCCATGGGGATTGAAAGGTCTTAGACATTCCACCCTGGGTGAGATGCTGAGAGACATTGCTCAGCTTTCTGCCTGTGTCTTTGATGAAGGTAAAGGGCCTTGGCAATAAGCAGCATTTTATCATTATAAAAATTGATGCGTAAATCCAAGGATAAAATAATTGTATTCAATAATTGGTTAGTTAATTGGTATCATTCTATGGAGAAATGCTGTGTGTCCGTGAATGGGATGAAATTATCAACAGACCCACCGGCTTCGCTAGGCATGTCCTGAGAAACATAAGAAGAAGAGAAAACCCATAGAACGGTATACCAACTTAAAAGACAGGCTGTAATTGGCAATGTCCATCCTACGAGAATGCATGGAAAAAGCCCAGGCTACACAACAAGAGGTGTGTTATAGAAATGCAAAGACCAAGGAATTCAGAACTGGAGACCAGCTGTTTGTTTTGGTCTGTTCTATAGGAAACAAAACTTTAAGTGTTATGGTCCATTTAAAACAGTGTAAAAATTAAATGAAGTAAATTGCACAGCTAAACATACTCTAAGAAAAGAATTGAACAGATATATTGTATTTTGTGTTATTTTATGTGTGTTTGTTTATTTGCTTGTCTGTTTGTTTATTTGTTTTAACTTGTTATCCAGGGTGCAATACTGAGATAACAGGACCATTTTGGGTTAAACCTGGGGAGTGCGAAAAACAAACAAACAAAAAAAATAAATAAATAAATAACAGCACAGTTTGTGAGACAACAAACAAATTCTAAAAACTGTAAAACAATAAATGGATTGGCATAATGTAGTATACATAAAAGATAATACAAATAATTTGCAAAGACAGTTACAAACAGAATTGTCAAATATACACTGCATATAGTATGTACTTTTAAGTTGAGATGAGCGAAAAAAAGAAAGATAATGAAGAGTCGAACAGGCTGAAAGCCCTGTCACTTTAGTCTGCATCTTATAGGCTGCAGAGACTTGACTTGTGCGTGGTCTATAGTGCAATCTCCAATCCTGCCCTAATTGAAATACTGCACATCCACAAGTCAAATGCACAAGAGTTACTCGCTCTAGAGATCTCAGCCTAGCCTGTGACATGCTGGAGAGACAGATATGTCTCCCACAGACTGCCACTTCTATGGAATAGACGTCCTATTCGTGTAAAACAGAGCTCCTCACTGACCCTATTCAAAAGCAACCTAGATAATTGGATGAGAGGCCGCAAATTCACCCCTGTGGTGGCACCCATGCCCTTCATGGACAGGGGTAGACAGTGTTGATCGCAGACCGATCTATTCATAAATTTGTTCCGCAAACTACCCAAAAAGAATAAATGGGGTTACTTGGGATTAACATGGCTAGGCTTGTAAAGGTTCCAGGGCCGCTAGCCTAGTAACCTCCTATGAAGCTGTCAACCTACAAGAGGAAGGAAGAAAAGAGGTGAATAACTGAGGCAAGGTGATGAGTATAGAGAAAAAAAGAGTATGTCAGGGTTAGTAGAGTGAAGGACATGTAATAGCGAATGAGCTAGCTGAAGGGATTGTTGTAAGAGGAATAGTTTGCTTTTGAATTCTTGTTATGATTCTTCTGAGGAACTTTTACGTCTAGCTTGTTTAAGTAGGAATTTCAGTTGGCTTCTGAATTTATGGAATGGTGATATTTTTTAAGATTTGTCAGCAGTGCTTCCCACTTCTGAGGGACCATTACTGAAAAGCAATAAACTGTGGTGTGAAGTCTATTTTTTGTGGTGTTTAAGGAGAAGGAGGACATTGATCATAGGTACAAGTAGTTCCACAGGTACAAGTAGTTGTTCCACAGGTATAAGGAGTTGTCCCATAGGTATAAGAAGTTGTTCCATAGGCTATAAGTAGTTCCACAGGTATAAGGAGTTGTTCCATAGGCTATATGTAGTTGTTCCACAGGTATAGTAGTTGTTCCACAGGTATAAGGAGTTGTTCCACAGGTATAGTAGTTGTTCCATAGGTATAAGGAGTTGTTCCATAGGTATAAGAAGTTGTTCCATAGGCTATAAGTAGTTGTTCCACAGGTATAGTAGTTGTTCCATAGGCTATAAGTAGTTGTTCCATAGGTATAATGAGTTGTTCCATAGGCCTTAAGTAGTTATTCCACAGGTATAGTAGTTGTTCCATAGGCTATAAGTAGTTGTTCCATAGGTATAATGAGTTGTTCCATAAGCTATAAGTAGTTGTTCCACAGGTATAAGGAGTTGTTCCATAGGTATAAGTAGTTGTTCCATAGGCTATAAGTAGTTGTTCCATAGGTATAAGGAGTTGTTCCATAGGCTATAAGTAGTTGTTCCATAGGCTATAAGTAGTTGTTCCACAGGTATAGTAGTTGTTCCATAGGCTATAAGTAGTTGTTCCATAGGCTATAAGTAGTTGTTCCACAGGTATAAGTAGTTGTTCCACAGGTATAAGAAGTTGTTCCATAGGCTATAAGTAGTTGTTCCACAGGTATAGTAGTTGTTCCATAGGCTATAAGTAGTTGTTCCATAGGTATAAGGAGTTGTTCCATAGGCTATAAGTAGTTGTTCCACAAGTATAGTAGTTGTTCCATAGGCTATAAGTAGTTGTTCCATAGGTATAAGGAGTTGTTCCACAGGCTGTAAGTAGTTGTTCCACAGGTATAAGTAGTTGTTCCACAGGCTATAAGTAGTTGTTCAATAAGTATAAAGAGTTGTTCGTTTTGCAAGGCAGCTTCCAAAAAAATTTACAGTTTTTTGATGTAATAGCTTATATGTTAGCAAAGAATTTTTCTGTAGTTGTTAACTGTTTGTCTTTACTAGAATTGAGTAGCAATGCTCTGTGGGACTAATATATATAAATATAGACATGCTGCTGCCTGTAGTTTATGGAGAAGTTTGGCCTTTATTGAAGCCGTTTGTTATAATTGGGAGACAGCAGTTGAGCTGAGTAAGTAATGCTCCTGCTCCCTTTCCAATAGCCATTCATCTCTGAGAAATGAAGTGTGAGCTCTTTCTTGCCCAGAATAGGTGTGGGTTCATTTCTGATTTTATAACTTTAATGTGCAATTGAAGGTTAAGTGGGTGATCCAGCCGTATACCAAGGTATTTGTAGTGTGGCATGGTTTCAGCAAATTCTTTGTTATTGCATAGTATCCCCTAGAGCTTGATCACATGAGAGACTTTTTTGCCTGGCTCCAAACCCATGTTTTTTTTATGGACTAATTTACACTATGTAAACCATTGTGATGTCCTTCTATTCCCATGTTGCAGTATTGATAACATGAGGGAGATCTTTTCTGTCTAGGCTTCGATCAGGAGTAAAAGGCCTGTGACATCTGTCAGGCGTTTGTCTCTAAACTACTCCGCGGTCATCTGTCTGCCCTTAATATATATTTTGAAAACCAGAGACTAAAGAGACAAGCGCTAGATATGGAAGTTACTCCAGGTCCATTGGTTGAATAACCAAAGAAAAAGGCGAAAAAAGTAAGGCCTGAATCTTCAGCTGCACTTCTGATCAAAGACATCCTTCCCGAGGCCGATGAAGGCCTGGAGGTATGTACTGTGTGGTCTTCCTCTTTTGGTGGGTATTGATTTTGAAGCAGCTAGGGAGGGTTCCTTCAGCACATCCTTAGAGGTAATGCAGATGGTCGTTATGGATGGTAAGGGGGAACCGTGGCTTGTGATTTTTCTTTTTATGGTATTCATGACTAGTTTATACTATGTAAATTATTGTGTTAGTAGACTTAGATCATTCCATAGTTCTTTCTTGATGGGTGCATGTAAGGTATTGACACTATAAATGACAATGTAAGCAGGATACATAAGTAGGGGAGTTTGTGTTAGATCTAATGGGAGCGTATTAATAAAGAGAATAATAGCGAGGATAAGACTGATCTTTGTGGCAACCTGTTGATGTGGGGAAACAAGGGAGATGGGGATTTTCCTACCTCTACCTTGAAGATTTTGTCTGTAAGGAAGCTTATGAACATGAAAGTGAGTCTGTGCTGATACCTACTGTTATAAGTGACTAAAGTAAATCATGGTCCACTAGGATGAAGGCCTTGGTTAGGTCAATAAACACTGTATCACTAAGAAGGCCTTTGTCCACACTTCAGAGTAGGCCATCTGTAAATGTGTATAGGGCAGTCATAGTACTGTGTCCTGACCAGAAGCCATGCTGGTGTGGGGCTAGGATGCTGTATTTTTCAACATAGTCTGAAGGCTGAAGGAACACTAGTTTCTTATAATACTTTCCTAGAGTTTGAATTACTGGAAATGGTCCAACGTTCTTTGCAGTTACACATTTGGACAGGATAGAAATGGGTTTAGCTATGGCCTGTTAACATATATCTGTCATTACATTGCTGTAAGATAAAGGCTGTACAGATGTAGAAGTGGTGCTATGATATCATTTTTGCATATAGTGATAAACCATATTTGAAGGCCATCTTCCACCAAGTAAGTAAGGGATTTTTCCCAAAGTTTAGGTAATTTGTTTAGGTGATATTTTTTGAAGTAAAATTTGGATGTGAAAAGGCATAGGTGTGGGTGGGGAGGTTGGAGTGTAAATGGTGAAGGAGCATTTGTGGAGAGGTGGGCATTTCTATAACAAAGTCCAGGGGAACTAGCCAACCTGAGGTTATTGATATTATGTCAGAGTTTAAAGTGTCTTTAGGTTGAGAGTGACCTCTGATGCAATTAACAAGGTCCCAAAATTGCTTCTTTTGTTCACCAGTGATTCTTGTTTTGACTAAAAGAAAATAATTTTATGTTGGTATGATTTATTTTGGCTACATTTTCTTAGCTGGATGAATTTATGTTGGTTTTCTGGAAAAGGGAGTTGTTACCATTGGTGACATCCTGAGCCTTTTAAATTGTAGTCAGATTTAAGCTCTTTAGTTAACCATTGATTACAGTAATATTTAAGTATCTTGGATTCTATGATGAAGTGTTTGTTTTTATAAGTCTAGAAATATATCTGTTATAGATGTGGTATTCCATTACAGTTATTATTAGCAATGATATTGGACCAGGAAATTTTGAAGAGACCATCTTGTAAATCTAACAAATTGTTCTTATTTTTTGGTCAAATGATAGTTAATTGGGGGTCAGATTTAGTACATTTCAAGGTAAATATGATGAGACATGGTCACTCCAGCTGGGAGGGAAAAGTTCAATGTCAGAGATTTTGTCTGATATTTTGTTAATGAGCAGATATAATAAACAGTCATTCACAGCTCTATAGTCAGGTTTGATTGCCAAGTCCTGTGTGAGTCTCAAGTTGGCTAGGATTATATGCCATATTTCAAATGCTCTGTACAAAAAGACAGTCTAAATAAGAACAGTGCACTAATTAAATATTTTGTTGCAAATTCCGCAGTAGCCAAGAAACCTAGGTCTGCATAGATGAATCTCTAGCTTTTCAGTTGTTTCTTGCACCCCTCACTATCCCCACCCTTTGATATGAAGTCACCAGCATCTCCTGAGACTAGGATATCATGGAATGAAAGTTCAAGATAAAGTCAGAACACAGCCTCACCAAAGAATTATTCTTAGGGTTTACAAGTCAGAAATTGACATTTGGAGGTATTGTGCAGGTATCCACTTAGAGTGCATGGGAACACACATAATCACGCTGATTACTGGAGCCTTTAAAACAGAGGTTATACAATTGCAACCATTGCAAAACAATATGGCATGTGGCATAGTCAAGTCCCAAGATGCCATCATGCATACTATCTGTAGAACAGAGCATGTGTTGTAACTTTAAGAAGCATTTCAAAGTGAGGGCATGTGCATATAAACAGAGAGCACATGCAGGCAGCAGTGACATTTTGAGAGAACAGTCATAGTGTTAACATGTATGAGTGCAGTAGTCAGTCTGTTTATAAGTTTATTTAAGTTTAAGTTACTAAGCCTCAATCCTGATGTGTTTGTATATAATAAAGCTGCTTGAACTGAACCCACAACTGTTCATAGGTTCATAGGTAGGTACTAGGCTATCAACCCAAGGGCCTACGTAAGCCTAGCCAACAAGGTTCCCTGGCTTACGCCATCCAAGAAACTTATTTTCCTGTGCCACCGTCAAGCAGAGACACAGTAGTGATCCCCGGGGTGGATTTCCTATTTCCCATCCACTCATCAAGATTTTTCTTGAAGAGTGCTAATGAAGAACTTTGCTTGACATAGATGGGTAGCCTGTTCCAGAGTATGGGAAGTCTCTGGGACAGGAATCTATCCCTCCAGCATGTCCTGTTTATTGTGTTGACAAGGTTTAGGTCCCTAGAGCATGTAGCTCAGAGGGATTGGGATTTCTTTAGGTGCAGCATGTCCAACAGCTCTGGGTTTGACATAGCTTTATATGTTAGGCAGAGATCACCTCGGAGTAGGTGATATGCTATGGAGTAAAGGTGAATTTTTTTGAGGCGGTCAATGTAGGGCATTTGTTTGAGGCCAGTAAACCTCTTTGTGAGGTACTTCTGTGGTCTTTCCAGCTGCTGCAGATGTCTTGTGAGGTACATTTCAAAAGGGGCGTTGTACTCTATAATGGGTCTAATGAGTGTCGAGTAGAGGGGAACAATGACCTCTTTTTTCCTGGATGAGAACCCTTTTATGATGAGGTGTGCCACATAGAAGGACTTCCTGACTACTGTGACTATTGCTTATGAGAATATTAGTAGTATATATTTTTATATACATGTATATATATATATATATATATATATATATATATATATATATATATGTATATTTTTATATGTGTGTTTACACATGTATATATTTATACTTATTATACACATATGTTTTTATTTCTATATATATATTTTTTGCATCCTTTTTTGTCCAATATTTGCAGGTAATGTGGTCTTTCAGCTTTAACAGTTTAACTTTAATTGATGTGCCTTTTAATTGATGTATTTTTACAATTGGGTGGTGCTTTATCACTATGTGTTTAAATGGTGTGCGTTTTAGTTTTTTGTATTTGGTCTGATGAAGCTTAACTGAGAAAGCGCTTACCTTTTGTTACAATAAATTTCCTGGATTGCTTTTTACTACTGGAGGACTTTGTGACTGTGTTTTTCCTGCCTTGATGCCTGCATTTTCCTTATGGAGTATTTTGTTTACTGGAAGAATTGGTGACTGTGTCTCGTTGCTATAGCAGCTGCATTTCTCTGTTTGGCTTCTGCCTGGTATATCCGTTGCTTACCTGTTACATTACTTCAGTTATTTATATATTTTTAGCAATGGAGTATTTATCCCTTGGTCTGCATTTTCTTTGTTTTGTTTTTATTACTATATTATTAGCTGTGGTCCAAGGGGACATGGCAGCTGAACAATCCTTAGGTATCGAGTTGGATTACAACCCTAATAAAGTGAATAGGATGGAAGCTCTGTTTTTTGAGAGATTCTCCCAGTACTTGTTGAGAGACAGGAGTTGCCTGTGGCAATTGGATGTTCGTACTGTGGATGACGATGTAATCAGCGAGACGGAAGACTTGGAGTCCCTTCAACACAGCATTGAAGAAACTGAGCGTGATTTTTTGAAGCTGAAAAGGCTACAAGCGCAGCATCTCCATTTTGAGCTGTGTTTGGAAAAGAAGATTGTGCCAGGGGGACTAAGGGTGTTTAACATGCTTACCCAGGGCCCACAGTATCCTGAGCTGCTGGTGCATTGGCAACAATCAAATTTGGAGGTAAGCGCCAGATACGTGCGTTTACTTATTGACTTTTTTACTCCTGAAGAGGAAAGACTGAGAAATTCTTTGAAAGAGAGGCAGGAAGCCCTCGTTAAGAACTATCATTTGGACACTTTGAATCCCTTGTTTGAGAGCTTATTAGATGGAGTTGCAGTGTTTGAGCGTAAGCTCATGTATCAGAAAAAGACAAAAATTTTGAGGGATATTAACGATTTTAGGACAGGCCACGTGTTTATGTAGCCACAACCTGGACATAATGTGGACAGGAATGGTGCCTCTAGTTCACACTTTAATCGTGTTATAGAATCTGTTGACAATGTTCCTTTAAATAGACGCAATGTTGAACCTGTTGTTAATGCCGGTAACGGCAACCATGAGTCTGAGCCTGTTAATGGTTCTGATGTATCGTGTTCCAATGGTATGAATAGGGTTATTATACGCACTAGTGTTAACCAGGAATCTCCTTGCAGAGACCGTGGGGCAGATACATTGTTAAACAAAACGGACTGGCTTTCAGGTGTTAATAGCTGTGATGATATCTGTCCTGAAGCCGGTTCTGTGGGTAGTTTATACCTCAAAGTCATAGTTAATAATAATAAAAATAGTAGTGATTTTGGTCACAGGGTAGAAAGGGTGGTTAGACCCATGGATAGAAATGTTCAATCTGTCGATACTGAAGCCTTTAATATTATGAGAAATGACACCATAGGTGATCTCCCTTTTCCCCTACCTGTCCGCTTGGACAGAAGAAGAGGAGGACGTGGACAATCAGTCAGCAGGGGGTGCCAGAAGCGCAAGTTATCTGGAGAACAGAATCAGGATCAAACATTAAAAAAGATGTGGGGGGAAGGCCCTGAATCATTAATTTGGAATATTTCTACATATGAACTTTCGTCTGAGGAGAGACGTGTTCTTTGTAAGGGCCTAAATTTTATACCTACAAGTAAGAGTAGGATGCCAGATACAATATTAGATTTAAAAGTGTTCTGCAGGAATATTATGTTGCGTTTACTATATGGTGGTACAGGTGTAGGACATGTATCTAATAATGATGCTGGTTATCATCCCACCCTCAAGAAATTGAGTAGCTATGTTCCCAGTAACCATCCTTTACTGGAAACATATTTGAAACTTACTGAAAAAGATATTTTTAATCTTTATGACAGTCAGAACAATCAGAGGACATATTCTAAACCTAATCTTTCATATGTTGAAAGGAAAGCCTTGAAAGAGTTACAACATAATAACTTTATTGTGATTCGTCCAGCAGATAAAGGTGGGCTTATTGTTGTGATGGATAGGTCCCATTACTGTCAATCTATGACCTCCATGTTAGGTGACTGTAGCTTTTATGATAAGATAACTATTGAGGATGTACACAGGGTTATTTCATCTGTAAGTAATTGTATATTTGATGTTTTTTCTGCCCATCTTATTACTGAAGAAATGTTTTCTTTTCTAAAGGTAGTCAACCCTTTGATTCCACTTATACAAGGTCTGCCTAAGACACATAAACATCTGACTAACCCTCCCATGAGACCTATTGTGGCAGGTGGAGGGTGGGTCACAGAGCCACTTTCACTTTATGTTGAGAAGTTTTTGAGACCAGTCATTAATTTGAATCAGGTGGTTTTAAGGGACTTAAAACAGTTTTTGTTAGACCTCTATGAATGTACTAGAGGTATTATTGATGTTGAAGATGTTATTTTTGTAACCTTTGATGTACAGTCCCTGCTCACCATGATTCTTAATGAGTTAGGGATCCAGTATATACATGAATATCTTCTGCTTCATGGTGATTATACTTCAGCACAGGTCCATCTTATTTGCAATTTTTTAGAGATTGTTCTTGAAAATAATGTCTTCGCCTTTGATGGTGAAATGTATTTACAGAAGCATGGCGTAGCTATGGGGACATCATGTGCCATATGCTCACTGCAGCAGAAAAACCCAAGTCAAGTCTTATTGTTAACTGTCATAATTGTGGTGCCAATCATGAGTCTAAAAGAGAGAAGTGCTTAGCATTTGATCAGCAATGCTAAAAGTGTAAAAATTGAACCACTTTCAAATGTTTTGTAAATCAAGCCTCATTCATTTATTAAGAAAGGTCACTCAGAAAAGCAAGTTGATCATATAGAAAGCTGCAGCTCTAGTTTCTATGCAGATGGTGTGTCAGTGGTTGGTGAAAATGTTAATGTAGTAGATTTGTTGGCAAAAAATGAAGTGTTTTGTGCTGTCCTGATCAATGGTAAATCCACAGAGCTCAAAGTAGACACTGATTCAAAGTGTAATGTTATGTCAGCAGAAACATTTGCTAGAGTAAGAGCTGGTGAACAACTTTATCTGACCAATTGTGCGAAGTTTGTTGCTTATGGAGGTGAAGAGATTCAAACCGAAGGCTCAGTAGTGCTTTCATGCTATTCAGCTGAGAAGTTCAGCTTGTAATTTTATATAGTTAGAAGATCTGTGCAGTCATTATTAGGTCTCAGAGACAGTTTAAGAAGGAAACTGCTTTCTTTCATCAAAGTCCATCATGTGAGCACATGTCCTAGTTCCACTTTCACCAATGCTATTTTCTCAGAGTATGCTGATATTTTCTAACACAAGCTAGGCAAACTTCCAGTTCTGTACAACATGAAATTAGACCATGAGATCAGTCCAGTGGTCAGACCAATGAGAAAAGTTATGATAGCAATGCAGGACAAAGTCAAGATCCAGTTAGATAAAATGGTGCAACAAGGTGTGATTTGTCCAGTCACAGAACCAACTTAGTGGGTATCTTCCATGGTAGTTGCTCATAAGAAAAGCTCAAATGAAATCAAAATATGTATTGACCCAAGAGACTTAAACAAAGCATTAAAGAGGCTCTACCATCCTATGCATACAGTTGAGGAGGTTGCTACCCTCATGCCAAATGCCACTGTTTTTTTCTGTCTTAGATGCAAAGAGTTCATTTTGGCAAGTGATGCTTGATCACAAATCTTCACTACTGACTCATTCAGTATCCCATTTGTTAGATACAGATTTCACAGAATGCCTTTTGGAATACATTCTGCCAGTGAAGTCTTTCAGTGTGCAATGGAGCAAAAATGTTCAGGTTATCCATGTGCTATAATAGTGGATGATTTACTAGTTGAAGGTAATGGTGAAGCAGAGCATGACAGAAACCTCAAGAAAGTTCTGGACAGAGCGCATGAAGTGAATCTAAAGCTCAATCTTCTGAAATGTAAATTCAGGCTACCAGAAGTTACTTATATCGGTCATTTGTTTACCAGTAGATGCTTATGACCAGACTCTTCCAAACAAACAGCCATTCTTGACATGCCAGCTCCAGGCAATGTCCAAGCCTTATAGCATTTTCTTGATATGGTTAACTATTTGGGCAAGTTTATACCAGACTTCAGTGAATTATCAGCTGACACACAAAACTGTTGCCTGGTCATGGTTGGAACAACACTAGAGGGCATTTAATGACCTGAAACAGAAAATTGCCAGTCCACCTACATTGAGATACTGTGATATCTACAAACCAGTAATTCTTTCCTGTGACGCTTCAAAGTTTGGTCTTGGTGCAATTATTTGTCAAGAGAGCAGACCAGTAGCCTGTGTGTCTAGAACTCTTACCCAAACTGAGATGCATTATGCTCAAATTGAGAAGGAACTTTTGACAATTGTGTTCGCATGTTCAAATTCCATGATTATATTTATGGCCGAGCTATCCAGATTGAGACTGATCATCAACCTCTAGTCACTATTTTAAAGAAGTCTATGCATACAGCTCCAGCAAGATTACAAAGAATGATGTTCAGATTACAAAAGTACAACTTTCAAAATGGTCTATACAAAAGGCAGACTTCTTTATCTAGCTGATACCTTATCCAGATCGCCCAGAAATACCACAGAAAAGCTTGATGCAGAGAATTTTGACTTCAATGTCATGGAAGGGTGTACTTTTTCTACCACAAGACTTGATGAGCTAAGAGATCATACAAAGACTGACCAGTTTTGCAAAATCTCAACCACTTTGCCAATGCTGGATGGCTGTCAAAGCAATCTTGTGCACCAACAGAAGTGCAACTGTATTTTCCTTACAGAGATGAGATGTTGATGGAAGATGGTATCATTTTCAAAGGTCCTAAAGTTATTGTTCTTACTTCCTTACAAGATGAGTACATCTAGATTTTGCATCGTGGCCACCCAGGTTCCAAAGCTACCAAAAGAGGAGTAAGAGGACTAGTATTTTGACCTTCTCTGTCAAAAGACATTGATAAAGTGTTTTCATCTTGTTCAGAATGCAATAGTACTAAACCGCATTTGTAAAAAGAGCCACTTCAGCTAAGCCAGATTCCTGAACAACCTTGGTCAACAGTAGCCACTGACATATTTGAGTGGAACAATCAGAATTACTTGGTGTTGGTAGACTTTTATTCAAAATGGTTTGAGATTGATCTGCTACCTAACCTAACATCCAGTACAGTTATTACGAAGTTGAAATGTCACTTCTCAGTCCATGGTAGTCCACACAAAGTTATTTCTAACAATGGTACCCAGTTTACCTGTCAGTTATTTCACAAATTTGCAAAAGAGTGGAACTTTATCCATATTACTAGCAGTCCGGAATATCAACAGTCAAAAGGCCTGGCTGGCATTGCAGTACAAAGTGAAAAGCAATTAGTAGAGAGGTCAAAGTGTGGCAACACTGGTGTTTTCTTAAATTTGCTTAATCTCAGAAATATACCCGTGGCAATTTACTTGGCTCGCCTGCTCAGAGACTTCTATCTAGGCAAACCAGAGCAACCTTGCTTATCAGTTCCAGTTTGTTGGTGCCTAATGCTAAAAAACACTAGAGCAATCAAAGTCCAACTATTCAAAAGGTGTTCTTTTCAGAAGTCCAGGTATGATAAAATGAGAAGATTTCTTCATCCATTGAAAGGAGAGATGGTGAGGATGCAAATGGTGTAAGGTTTTGATCGAACTGGTCAACATAGAGAGGAATATGTACCAAGCCGAGATCCTACTTCGTGGAATCTGAGGGTATAGAATACAAAAGAAGTCGCAGGCATCTTCTTCTGGTGTCTGAATCGATATTGCAGCATTGTAACTGTGATACAGACTCTAGATCTCAGAGCATTCCAGATGATGTTCCTGTTGAAGGACATGTCTCAGTGCCTATTCCCATTCCTAATGATGTCCCAGATGTCCCTGAAGTTGAACATTCATTAAAGACAGTCCCTGTTGCTAAACTCAGTTTTAATTTTTATGTCACACAACCAGGTCATATTTCTAGACCTAGTATAAAATACACAGCAACCTGGACATGATTGTTTTATTTGTATTTAGTTCTGTATTGCATGTCACAGAATTAGATTTGTATAATTGCATGTCAAAGGATCATTTCTGTACAATTGCATATCAATGAATGTTGTCATTTTCAGTGTATGGCATTTCTCAGAGGAAGGATGTAGAACAGAGCATGTGTTGTAACTTTAAGAAGCATTTCAAAGTGAGGGCACATGCATATAAATAGAGAGCATGTGCAGGCAGCAGTGCTATTTTGAGAGAACAGCCAGAGTGTTAACATGTATAAGTGCAGTAGTCAGTCTGTTTATAAGTTTATTTAAGTTTAAGTTACTAAGCATCAATCCTGATGTGTTTGTATGTAATAAAGCTGCTTGAACCAAACCCACAACTGTTTGTCTGTTTTATCCTGACTGGATGATCATCACCTTCCCTTATTTCCATTTCCTTAGGTTGCAACCACAGATACTCTTCTTTCTTTTCAAGTGTGCATTTTCCTTTCAAAGAAAGGAGCCTCAATTGATACCCAGAATAAAAACTACATGGACAATGAGTGCAGCATGACCCACAAGCAGACATCTTTCTTGTGATAGAAATATCAGTGACACTGAGGCACTGATGTTGCTAGGTAACTCCCACCGTTTTTTTTTTCCTGTTTTGAATGGAGGAGCTAATGTTTTGACGCCAACACCAGATAGCTTCCTTGGCATATGCACACAAAGATGTTCCTATGAACCTATAACAAAACAAGCATTCCTGAGTTCCATTGCACAATAGGAGCGCACAGTGTGA
This sequence comes from Protopterus annectens, assembly GCF_019279795.1. Lineage (NCBI taxonomy): Eukaryota > Metazoa > Chordata > Ceratodontiformes > Protopteridae > Protopterus > Protopterus annectens. The sequence continues at coordinate 906,630,690 of NC_056730.1, forward strand.
TTGAGCAGTGTCCTTTTCTTGACAATAATCTCTTAAACTTAAATCATCTACTTTGTCATCCTTGATCTTGCATTTCCTCAGGGCTCTGAGTTTGTTTTATTTCCTCAGAAATGAAGTATTGTCTAGGGGAAAAGGATTCTGCTAATGTAAAAAAACACCATATGACTGCTTTTTCATTACTTTTAATTGGTTAACCATCTCCTGATTTGGCAGTGTTCCCAATTAAGCAAGCCACAACATTTACATATCTTGGTGTTGCCTTTAACACAAAGTTCCTTTTTTTTGCCTATATCAATACTACTATCAAATCCAGCATTCACAACATAAGTATATTTGTTCCTGCAAAGAAATAAATAGTCTCTGACTCTCACACTAAAGACTATGATCATTCATTTCATCTCCTTCTGTTTCAGAGCACACCCCAAAGCAGACATTTTTCCTTTATAATACACCTGTGCTCTAGCCTTCTACCGATAGAAACAAGGTAATTTTTTTAAGTAATCACTCTGGGCTTTACATTGTACACTTTATGTTGCTATGGCATGAATGAACTAAGACGGAGTTGATATGTGAATGTATAGCTCATCATTTGCCCTCAGAAGGGGTTTGCAGAATACATCAATACAGTTGTTTAATTATGTCATTGTTTAAATTCTTTTATTTAACATTTATTGGCTAGGAGTGGCCCACTGATATACAATAATTCATGTTCAGGGATACTAGTCATAATTTAGAGGACTAAAATGTTTAATCTCAAAAATGTATGCAGATGTCATCTTTGATTTGACCCTTCCCCCCAGGTGCTGCAACCTGAAAGGTAATTTATTTAGAAGTAAGGGTGTGGGCTAAAGCTCTGACATGGGACATGCAGGAGGCACAGTCCCCCCTACAAAAATGACTTAAAATTTCCCAGTTTTTTCAGTTATAAGTTGTAAACATTTTGGTTCTTGACATTTCCGTTGGATGCCATTTTCAGGCACTGCATTGTGCAGAGACCAAGTTAAAAAAATGATATTATATGGAAACTAAATGGCACAAAGCTAAATATATTCTCACTTACTTTTTAAGGTTTGTAACATGGCAAAATGTCTGGGAGAGTCAGGTCCTTAACAGCACAGAATGCTAGATATAAATCACATCAAGAGTCACTAAGAGGTGGAATTTAGAGATAGAGCTTCAAACCTGTCTTAATAGGGTATTTAGTCAGCGATCTTTTTAGTTAGGAATCTCTATAGACTTTCTAGCTTGCATGATGTGTTTGTACAGATATACATTAAAAGGGACCTTATATTATACAATTTGTCCGGTCAGAGCAGAGTACAGAGTACTAAGGAATGATAACTTCTTTTGACGTGGATAAGACACCTTTAGTTATTAACTGGGCTAGATAGAAGGACTTCCTGACTACTGCTACTTACTATGTGGTAATGAGAGGATAGGAAATTATCTCAGAAAGTACCAAGATTTTTGACAGCCATAGCAATCTAATGTAAGGAGCGGTCTATACTGTAAGCTGCTGTCAAGATTTGGTTACCAAAGCTGACAAAGCAACACTTCTCTGCATTTATTTTAAACCTGTTTCTATTATATGATTGATCCATAGATTACAGATACATAGATATTCCAAAGCTATTGAGTATTATGGCTATTTATATCTTGTCACTACCCTCCCTCAGGCTATATCTCCTTTTTCCTGATTTGTATGGTTTGACCCTTGCTGTAATAACATGGTATCTGATGCTGAGTGACCCAGCTTGCAACCATCAGCAAATTTAGTTAGCCATATGGCTATGTTACTGGGTTCTAAATCAAAGAAGTAGATGCCAAACAGAAAGGGGTGTTGCCTGTACTGATCTCATAGGAATGCTACTTGTCACCTTTTTTTTCTTTTGAGGTGGTATCTACTGCATTAACTACATGTATTCTTCAGCCAATTTGCTATCAATCTTATAGCAAAAGTGTCTATATATAGGTTTTTATGTTTATTTACAATTTTATCATGAGGAATAGTGTAATTAAAGGTCTTGATCAGATCCATCTGTGGTGTATGAACTTCACTGCTGTGATATACAGCTTCAGTGACTGTATCAAATAGGTATACTAAATTAATTAGATACTGTGTCATCTCTCCCTTTGACAAAACCATATAGTTGTGTGTCTAGAGCAAGCCATCTATACTTGTTAAGGAACAGACAAGACTGCATTTTTCATTTTCACTATTTCTTTGATACCCTGACTGCAATGCCACATTTTGTTACTGTTCTAATAAATTCCTGCCCCTCACATGGTAATCAGAATTTTATTACCCTGCACTTGGGTTTTCTAGTAATGCATAATAGAATAGGGCAGCCAAGTTGCCCAAAAAGATAGGAAACTCTTTAGGAAGCAAAGGGGGGGGGATCAGAGTGACTAAAGCATGGGTCAGTCCGGTGCCCTTTGTGATTTGCTATTACTTCTGGACTGTAGCCTGTCTGACCTTGAGTTCCTGAAATAATCAAGGGCAGGCATAGGGCTTGGACATTATAACTTTGTTGCCTGCTACATAGGAAAATACTACCTTGTTTTGTAGAGATGATCTAGAAGATTATGGTCATTATGAACATCCCTGGATGCTGAACAAAGTTATAGCTGTTATGCCATATGGATTACCTTAACAATACTTAAGAGATCCTAATGAAGAGATAAAAGGGTCTCTTGTTAAAAGTCCTGGTCTTCTTAAAGGCTTACCAAAATATCAGATAGTCCATCTATCTTGTTTCTGTGAAGAGAACTAGAAACAAAATTCCTAGGAAGGACAATCCCAATCTTTGGGGCACTCGTTGTGGGACTGTACTTACACAGATTAAGCTACCTTCATGATAAAGTAACCCAGAGATGATGAATCTACAAATAAATGGATTGTCTGCAACATTCATTGCCTCAGAATTCTTGTCGGTCTCCTAGTCCTAGTTCTATGCAGGTATGTGAGGCCATCCTCTATTTGACTGTTTCCTGCCATTATCACTGACAGGTGACAAAGGTGAAAGAGAGATCAGTCTTTAGGATGGCCACTGTGAGTAAGGGTGACTTGTAGTTCTTAGCAACAGGAGCATCTGTGTCAAACATGGAATTCATAAAGAAATGCCCACTTGCACAATGTTTATTCTTGTCTATATCACAGATGTAAAGAAAAACATGACAGCTTAAGTAACAATCCCAGCAGGACAGAGGAGATGAAGTTAGGTTGCCTGAGAAAACGTAATTTAAGCAATGAAAATGTCCAAGTAATGTAGAACAATTTTGCTAACATCAATAAAAACATAAAAATCAGGCATACAAACAGAATTCTTGTAGTATTAATATCAGTTAATTAGTTAGTTAGTTGGTTGAAGTTAATATGTGATTGCCAGCTGACTGCACAGTCCTACAGACTATACATTTCAAGCACAAATCAAATCACCATTATGCAGAGATGAAATTCACACAGAACCCAGTGCAGTTTTAATCAGTTAAGGTATACACAAAACGACAGTAATAAAGGGTAATGCAAACACACAAGTCTTAGGCAATCCTGAGCCTTTTATTTAGTTATTTGTTTATTGGTTCAGTATTTATAAGCTTATGCCCTAGTAATGTACATAAAATCATTAAAATAGCAATGAAAGAACAGAATTTTTCAAGAAAACTGCAGTAAGAAAACAAACATTTAAAATGGAGTACAAGAATTAAAAAATCTGTTTGGATTTACATAAACTCTGCTAAAAAGATGTCATTTTAGGGATCTTCAGAAAGAGGACTCATCTGTAAATTAGGGGAAGTAGTTGAGTCCACAGGAACAGAATTAGGCAAGCAAAAGATAACCTACCCAGGGTCTAAGGATGAGTCCTAAGAGTACCCAAAAACATCTCACCTGATGATCTTAGGTGACAGGTCCAGTGACTAGGCTCAGAAAATCAGTTAATTCCTTGACAAGAACATTTCCATGTATGGATTCAGCCCATTTATAAATGGAGTTAGGATAAAGGTCTTATGGTCATACTGTCCTGTTGAGTATTCTCAGACAGAAAATGCAAAGATCGGGTGAAACCTCTAGTCTATTCTTACTGGTAATAGGTGAAAAACCTTCATGCAAATATGCGTACAAAATTCCTGGATCTGGGTAGTCCAAGATTAGTACAGATAGAACATTGTTTTGCTCATTTTTTAAACATAAGAAGTTTATTGCCATTTTATAAACATAAGAAGTTTATTGCCATTTTAGTTATTTAACTTTGTATATTCTCTTAATTGATTAGGTGGGCTGATACAGAAGGATCATTTTCAGATGCAACATAGTGCATTAAATACAGAAATATACACACAAGGTTCCTGACCCAGAGACTCCCCAGACTCTGGAATAGATTGCCCATACATGTCAAGCAGAGTGCCTCTTTAGCCCTCTTTAAAAGGAACTTTGACGATTGGATGGGAGAAAGGAAATTCACCCCGGGGATCACGTCAGTCACCCTGCTAGACAGGAGTCCAGGGAAGTAAATAGTGAGGGAAGAAATATCCAGGGAATTGTTATGGCTAGGCTTGTATAGGCCCTAGGGCCGATAGCCTAGTACCAACCTATGAACCTATGAACCTATGAACAATGTGCAGGTATCTGAAAACCAATACAAAGGCTAATGTAGTCAGACTAGTAATGAATCTCTTTTGGCTAAAGAAATGGACAAACAGGACACTAACCTGAACTTGAAGTTGCATGCAGTTTTAACATTTAGTACGAGGTATAGATTATTTTCTGGCCTTTTTTTGCAAGTAAATGTTCATGACATATTCATTTTACAAAATAAATCCGTATAATAAGGAATTTTTAATTCTTTCCATCATGCTGATGTTTTTGAAACTGCATGAGAAACTCTTCAAGTATTAATCTAATCCATAATTTATCAAATGGAACCAAAATCTTTTCTTCTAAAGATGATATACATTAAATGGGTCCAACTGTCTTGTTAGCTTCGGAATAGATAATCAGAGTAGCTGTGATTATTAAGCCATAATTAGTAATGACTTACAGAACCTGTTTTGGAAGTACCGCAAAGCTGTTTTTTTATTGCTAGCAATAAACTTGTATTCCTAATTAACCCCACAATACACAGTCTTGCATTTATCTTAGTAAGTGTATATGTTAGTTCTTCAGATTTAGACGTCCATCTCCTATGTTGGTAACATTTCAATTAAAAAATATACTAATGCTTTGAGTAAATTGAAATCTTGACTATCATTTGCAATGTCTGATAATGTTATCATCTGTATAACTCATATACTGTATTTCCTTTGTGAAGAAGTACTTTTACTGTAGGAATTAAAAGAAATGAACCCAGTACAGAGTTTTGTGATATTCCTGCAGCCTTCCCGGAATATAAAGCAAACTAAATATTTATTTTAACTGCGCACCTCCTAGCAGTAGTCCCTTTTTCAGTAAAGCCTTACTTAACAATGCTATTAAGCTTTTCCATTTCTAAAATGTGAGATGTCTTATAACCTTTCAAGAAGTAAACATAAATAAATAATTGTGTCCATGCTGACATCAAATTTAATACCTGATAGTTGTTTTTGGAGGCATAAGTAAGGGTCACTAGCATACATCCACTCTTTTGTTGCATACATAATGCCGATTTAAACCAGGTAAACCTAACTTTCATTGTTAGTTTTTTGTTTCTATTTTGACCAGTGTTTCATTCACTTGACCTTTACAGTAAACTAAATGTATGTATCTACAGCTGCATCATTGTTCTTTATTTCCCATTAAAGACAAGCATTGCCTGTACTGACCTTTAGTTCATGGCATCATTATTTCACTGAATGTTTACAAAATAAACACCACATGCATAGAAATCCAATGTCCATTGTGCTCTCTTACATATGCAACTTAGTGTTTTATCTGTGACAAGAGGTTTAAGTGTGCCTGACATTTTAATTTGGTGTACTCTAGAAAGTGTTTAAATCTAGTTATTCACTTGCTGCTCACTTAATGTAACATTTATATTATTATTATTCACAAGTTCTATTGAGTAAAAATATCCAAAAACCAGATGAGGTAATTATTTCTCTTTGTCACAGGATGTCGTGTTTAGTACTTTAATGTTAACAGCAACATTTGATGGCTTAGACTTTTTGTGAACTGTGTTTCACATACAAACATACTCAGAGAACTGTAAGTTATGTACCTTGGGATTGATCAAAAATACAAAGGCCTCATTTTGCACCCCTTTTACTTACACTTTTTATTAGCAGACTGTCATTTTTTTGCCTTGCTTGCATCAAGATGTTGTTATAGTCAGAAGACCTAGTTATATGGCATTCAGACTATTTATGTTTACTTATTAGGAAACTGCTTTTATAAAACATAGCTACAGCAAACAGGTGATTTACTCACATAGGCTTATGCACCAACATTAAGGAAGTACCGCACATTCTCTTTGGTACTACCAGGAAACTTGTAATAATAGAGGGAGGCTGGGAATTCAGTTCCCCACAGGTAGAACCTATTAGCATAGTTCTAGAAATCAAACCTATAACCCTGAGCTTCACAAGACGTGTATAACATCCAAAATAAGGTTTATTCATTGCAAGCTACATGCCATAATGTTTAAAAGCTATTAACCAAGGAAGTTAAATATGCACTATACAAGGATGTTATATCTGTGCTAATGTATAATTTACCAGCAGATACTACTAATTCTCAAACCAACTGCCAGAAACTCCAAGTTTCAATAAACAAAATATGTTTTTTTCCATTGGTGGTGCAGTGGTAGCGTTGCCTCAAAGCAAGAGGTTCTCCCGTTCGATTCTCGGCTGGAGCGCCTTCTGTGTGGAATCTGCTTGTCCTCCCCATGGTCGAGTGGCATTCAAAAGACATGCGTAGAATGGGCGTGCCTTCGTTGAAGGTTGGGCATCGAGCTGGCACCTCGGCACCCATAAAAAATCTACTGCCAATGATTAGTGGACCGGAGTTCCGCTGTGGCGACCCCTAACAGGGAAAAGCTGAAAGAAGAAGAAGGTAAATGCCCAAGAAGACAACATCAGTGTCTCTCATTAGAAAAAAAAAACAGTAAATTGCCCCTCATCACAAGAGATCCATGCCGCACATGGAATTTGTATGAACATGAGAGAATCATAACAGTGAGTACTGTAACTTTGAACACAAAAGTGTGAAAAATGGACATCTGACATTGAGGACCCTTAGACTATTTCCCTTATTGAGAGGTACAGTAATCTCAGAGTGGGAGGTATAGCACCCCATACTGAGGGTGTATGTGAAGGAGAATGCCCCTTCAAAAATGTTTTAATAGTATTAATGTGAGTTTTGATATTTTCTAATAAGTGATTCGTACTTTAGTGCTCACAGTTGTAGGATTCACAGTTATGGATCTTGCACTTTCAATAGGAAGATAAATCTACTAAGATGCTAATTGATTTTCTAATGCTTTTTGTCAGACCCATATCCTCTCCTTAGCCAGTCTTCTAGTGATTTTGTCAAGGTCATTGTCTCTCCTTAGACAGGTCTTCCAGTGTTTTTTGTCAGGGCAGCATCCTCTCCTTAGCCAGTTCTTCTAGTGGTTTTGTCAAGGCCACTGCCTCTGATAGGCATAACCCCAAAGTTGAGATCACATAACAGTACCCTGAGGTCCACCGGTAGCTCTCTTCTTACTCTGAGTATTCCCCAGTATATATTGAAGTGCAGAATCAAAGGCATCTTCATCTTTGGCCCCAATATTTGATTATTATTCCTCTCTGTACATTAAAGACCAATCAACATCAGAGAAGTCTCTTGTCAGTTTGAGATCACATTTATTTCAGGATACCTGGTGTTTTACAGGTATAACATGGTGACCTGATTCTAGCAGTATAACCTTTGTGTAGAAGGTGCTTGTTTCACTTCAGCAGTTTTTAGGTTAGCTCATCATGGTACATGTGACTCACTGCAATCACTGATAAATAATGTACAGAATGCAAATGTCTCTTGATTGGCTTTCTTTTCTCAAGAGTCAAATAAGTGATACATAAAATCCTAAATATATATTTGCTTGTATATCGTAAGAACTAAAATCACTATTCATTTCTCCTGAAAGTCATAATTTCCAGCACTAGAAATATTAATAGAAATGAAAAAGTAATAATGTTAAGCATTATTGGGGACTGTTAATCAGCATTCAGAAATTCAATGTGCAGCTGTTCTTTTGTCTCTGCACTGAAAAAACACAACATAGGTTCAGATTATTAATGAATATCATGTACTTGTCATAAAAAATACTAGATATTGGCAAACTGCACCAGGCTCATAACCCTGTATTAATAGGCCTACATGGCTTCAAAGAAGTGCTTGGATGCCAATTCGCATTATAGTTGATTTACATTAGATGTGAGCATATAATGCTCGGGATGAAGGAATACAGCCCATACCCAGAATATGTCTTAACTGTATTATCTTTACATTGGAAGTTAAAAAATCATTCCTCCTGAAAAGTGATTTTTTAATTATAACGTGTCTTGTCTTAAACTGTATGCTCTGAAACAGGTGAAGCAGTGGAGTCAGGGTCAATGATAAGCTGCATTTAAATCACTGAAGATACATTTTATACCAGAGTGCATATTGTAATTCTTTTATGACTGTATTATGAGCATTCAAATGAGAATATACACATGACCTTCAATAAATAGTTACCAAATATGGGTGTTTACAGGCCTTTTACTATCACAGTCTGGCATTTCCATTTTACTCAGGTTGTGTTACAGAGAATGTGTCATCTGATTAAGAGGCAGGGTGAATTTAATGTCTATGTACCCAAAGTTTTCATCAAATCAAAAGTGATGTCAAGATTAAGTTTCACAGGAAATATAAGATGTTTAAAAATGTTTGCCTCTGTATGCCTTAGAGAGAGACAAAAGGATTATTCATACAAAAACCTAGCTTGACATTTGGAACAATTAACAATACCTTAATTAATAAAAATGCAAGTAGAGCATTTAATGTAACCCCCTGACACAAGACAAGACTGATCAGGTTATGAAGTTGCAACTTACAGGGAAATTTCAAGTTTTGATGGGTACAATACAGTTGTGTAAGTAAACTTAGAGTAACAGCAGATGTTTGAATGATCGCATTGCAATAGCCTAAGCTATATAAGTTATATCCTCCTAAAGATATAACAGCCACCCAGCTTCCAAAGTTTCAGGGCAGCTTTCATGCACCTAAACTGTTAACCAGCTCAAGATGACATGACTAAAAAGAGTGGTGTGGACACCAAGTCCTTCAGAACTTTCATGCCAACAGAGAGCTGCAGGCTAAAGCCCTGAAAAGTATAATGTTCAGAGAGAGAGAGAGAGTGTGTGTGTGTGTGTGTGTGTGTGTGTGTGTGTGTGTGTGTGTGTGTGTGTGTGTGTGTGTGTGTGTGTGTGTGTGTATGTGTGTGTGTGTGTGTGCCTCACACACACACACACACACACACACACACACACACACACATATATATACTTACCCTGGCAACAAAAGCATACAAAAATAAGGGGCATGGACTGAAAGAGTGGCTACTGCAGTAGTGGTCCTTCAGACTTCTACTGCTGTGGTACGTTTACTTGTACAACTGTACTTGGTTCTTCATTAAGATCACTGCTACAGTAGCCTTGACTACATATGTAGAGTACCTACATAGGTAGATTATCTACATAGGTAGATTACCATAGTTTAGACTAACTGGGAGGAGAAAGGATGAGGATCCAGGAGCCCCTGCAGAATGGTCCTAAATAAAGCCTGCCCTAGATCTGGAGAAGATATCAACGTTATAGTGCTATGTCCTCATATGCACAGAGGACCAGGTTGCTGCTTCTAGAATACTTCTTGAATCCAGCCCTTTCCAAAAAGCCACAGATGAAGTCAATGCTTTGGTAGAATGAGCTTTGTCCCTGCCTGGAATTGCCTTGCAGTGGATGGTATAACAAAAGTAATAGCCTGAGACAACCACTTGAAGATATATAAACAACAAAGACTATCAGTGAGTCCCAGCTCTACCTTCCAATAAAATTTATTTCGTTGAACAGTTCCTTCTCTAGCGCCTCGGCCAACAGCCTTTACAGAGTAAAACAGTAAAACTCATAAAACACTTGCAATATATACAAAAAACAAGTAATCAATCAATTACATAATTAAACTATCAAATCACATAGCTTGAATATATTTAAAGTCATAGTCTTAAACAAGACATTGCCAGTTACATTCTCTGTTCATTCCATGTGGATGCAAAGTCCCAAATTTCATAATCAAAATGCATTCCTTTTGTCTTAACATATTTTTTTGCCTATCAACATCATTATAATATAATGGAACATGTTCCAGAACAGACACTTTTATATTCTCAATATTTCCATGGTGTACTGAGTTAAAATGCTCAGCAATAGGACTAGTAATTTTATTATTTTTAACATCTCTAATATGTTCTTTTATCCTATCTGCTAGCATTCTTTTTGTTTCTCCAATATAGTATTTGTTACAATCACAGAATATGACATACACAACACCTTTGCTGGATAGCAGCTGCACATCGGTGCAGTTTAGAATGGGTGTCAATTTTAATTGAAAGAGACAATATGAAAAAAGACAAACTTGTAGTTGAAACCAAACAAGTTTGTGAACAACTGGTAAATATTACATCAAATTCTACATTAGAGAATTTCCTCTCAGGCATTAACACCAAATTAAATAGTTATGAAAAAGATCTGGTAGAAAGAAAAAAATCTAAACTAACTAGAGACATTAGAGACTATGACCACAAGAGGGCGTTTGTATTTCCTAGCTATCAAAGAAACAGGAGAAAGAGTGTCTCTTTTCAAAAAGGAAATCCTGCTTCAGAAAAATATGCCAGTAAGAACTTCCTGTCTGGTGAAAGTGGAGCGTCTTCATGGGAAGAAGATGACAGAGAAACTTTTCCTAGACTGCCAGTTGCAGCAAACCCAGAAGCATTTCATAAAACCTACTCAGAATCGAATGGACATTATACCAATACCAGGAAAAGGGGCTGAACAATCCAGAACGCCAGAGAGACTCGGGCGATGGACAACATAAGAAAGGTAGATGGACATAACTTACATAGTAATTATGTTGTTAACTTGTCCAGTTATAAACTAGACAAGATAGAAATGTCTGTTTTAGAGAAGGGTTTAAAATTTGTCCCCACATGCTTACCCAAAAGTATGAGGTTAAAACTGAATTGTTCCAACTATGCCGAAAATGCATTTAAAGGAACACTTCTTTAGATTAAATAAAGCAACTGAGTTAGATACTAACTGTGATGTTTTACTTTCATTAGATAGTGAAACAGAAAGTGAAGAAAGTTTTATTCATGTGCATCGGGTAGTGAAGATGAAAATAATGCTTATGACTTATTAAATACACATATGCTTAAAGATAATAACTATTTTTTACCTCCATGTAAAAATTCTAATATAGTACGCTTTGAATCTTTACTGAATACAATGTTAGAAAAGGAAATAGAGAGCTTTATGAATAAAAAGCATACTTATAATCTAACAAAATTGGAATGGGAAAAGCTGCAACAACTGAGTAAAAACTGCAATATAGTCTTTAAACAAGCAGACAAAGGGGGAAAATTAGTTATATTAAATTCTCATGATTATTATAGTATGTGTATGCAACATCTAGATAACAACAATGTATATTGTAAAACTAACATTAATCAGCTATGTCAAGCAGAAAAGATTTTGAAAAATTATTACAGAAAGGTGTGAGATTACACTATCTAAGTCAAATGGATATAAATAGAAAAATAAATGTAAAGAATAGAAAAATTGCAAAATTCTTTTGCCTACCTAAAATTCATAAAGATCTGAACCGACCACCTGGTCGGCCTTTTTTTTGTATGAACATGAGAGAATCATAACAGTGAGTACTGTAACTTTGAACACAAAAGTGTGAAAAATGGACATCTGACATTGAGGACCCTTAGACTATTTCCCTTATTGAGAGGTACAGTAATCTCAGAGTGGGAGGTATAGTACCCCATACTGAGGGTGTATGTGAAGGAGAATGCCCCTTCAAAAATGTTTTAATAGTATTAATGTGAGTTTTGATATTTTCTAATAAGTGATTCGTACTTTAGTGCTCACAGTTGTAGGATTCACAGTTATGGATCTTGCACTTTCAATAGGAAGATAAATCTACTAAGATGCTAATTGATTTTCTAATGCTTTTTGTCAGACCCATATCCTCTCCTTAGCCAGGTCTTCTAGTGATTTTGTCAAGGTCATTGTCTCTCCTTAGACAGGTCTTCCAGTGTTTTTTGTCAGGGCAGCATCCTCTCCTTAGCCAGTTCTTCTACTGGTTTTGTCAAGGCCACTGCCTCTGATAGGCATAACCCCAAAGTTGAGATCACATAATAGTACCCTGAGGTCTACCGGTAGCTCTCTTCTTACTCTGAGTATTCCCCAGTATATATTGAAGTGCAGAATCAAAGGCATCTTCATCTTTGGCCCCAATATTTGATTATTATTCCTCTCTGTACATTAAAGACCAATCAACATCAGAGAAGTCTCTTGTCAGTTTGAGATCACATTTATTTCAGGATACCTGGTGTTTTACAGGTATAACATGGTGACCTGATTCTAGCAGTATAACCTTTGTGTAGAAGGTGCTTGTTTCACTTCAGCAGTTTTTAGGTTAGCTCATCATGGTACATGTGACTCACTGCAATCACTGATATATAATGTACAGAATGCAAATGTCTCTTGATTGGCTTTCTTTTCTCAAGGGTCAAATAAGTGATACATAAAATCCTAAATATATATTTGCTTGTATATCGTAAGAACTAAAATCACTATTCATTTCTCCTGAAAGTCATAATTTCCAGCACTAGAAATATTAATAGAAATGAAAAAGTAATAATGTTAAGCATTATTGGGGACTGTTAATCAGCATTCAGAAATTCAATGTGCAGCTGTTCTTTTATCTCTGCACTGAAAAAACACAACATAGGTTCAGTTTATTAATGAATATCATGTACTTGTCATAAAAAAATACTAGATATTGGCAAACTGCTCCAGGCTCATAACCCTGTATTAATAGGCCTACATGGCTTCAAAGAAGTGCTTGGATGCCAATTCGCATTATAGTTGATTTACATTAGATGTGAGCATATAATGCTCAGGATGAAGGAATACAGCCCATACCCAGAATATGTCTTAACTGTATTATCTTTACATTGGAAGTTAAAAAAATCATAAGACATTCCTCCTGAAAAGTGATTTTTTAATTATAACGTGTCTTGTCTTAAACTGTATGCTCTGAAACAGGTAAAGCAGTGGAGTCAGGGTCAATGATAAGCTGCATTTAAATCACTGAAGATGCATTTTATACCAGAGTGCATATTGTAATTCTTTTATGACTGTATTATGAGCATTCAAATGAGAATATACACATGACCTTCAATAAATAGTTACCAAATATGGGTGTTTACAGGCCTTTCACTATCACAGTCTGGCATTTCCATTTTACTCAGGTTGTGTTACAGAGAATGTGTCATCTGATTAAGAGGCAGGGTGAATTTAATGTCAATGTACCCAAAGTTTTCATCAAATCAAAAGTGATGTCAAGATTAAGTTTCACAGGAAATATAAGATGTTTAAAAATGTTTGCCTCTGTATGCCTTAGAGAGAGACAAAAGGATTATTCATACAAAAACCTAGCTTGACATTTGGAACAATTAACAATACCTTAATTAATAAAAATGCAAGTAGAGCATTTAATGTAACCCCCTGACACAAGACAAGACTGATCAGGTTATGAAGTTGCAACTTACAGGGAAATTTCAAGTTTTGATGGGTACAATACTGTTGTGTAAGTAAACTTAGAGTAACAGCAGATGTTTGAATGATCGCATTGCAATAGTCTAAGCTATATAAGTTATATCCTCCTAAGGATATAACAGCCACCCAGCTTCCAAAGTTTCAGGGCAGCTTTCATGCACCTAAACCGTTAACCAGCTCAAGATGACATGACTAAAAAGAGTGGTGTGGACACCAAGTCCTTCAGAACTTTCATGCCAACAGAGAGCTGCAGGCTAAAGCCCTGAAAAGTATAATGTTCAGAGAGAGAGAGAGTGTGTGTGTGTGTGTGTGTGTGTGTGTGTGTGTGTGTGTGTGTGTGTGTGTGTGTGTGTGTGTGTGTGTGTGTGAGTGTGTGTGTGTGTGTGTGTGTGCCTCACACATACACACACACACACACACATATATATACTTACCCTGGCAACAAAAGCATACAAAAATAAGGGGCATGGACTGAAAGAGTGGCTACTGCAGTAGTGGTCCTTCAGACATCTACTGCTGTGGTACGTTTACTTGTACAACTGTACTTGGTTCTTCATTAAGATCACTGCTACAGTAGCCTTGACTACATATGTAGAGTACCTACATAGGTAGATTACCTACATAGGTAGATTACCATAGTTTAGACTAACTGGGAGGAGAAAGGATGAGGATCCAGGAGCCCCTGCAGAATGGTCTTAAATAAAGCCTGCCCTAGATCTGGAAAAGATATCAACGTTATAGTGCTATGTCCTCATATGCACAGAGGACCAGGTTGCTGCTTCTAGAATACTTCTTGAATCCAGACCTTTCCAAAAAGCCACAGATGAAGTCAATGCTTTGGTAGAATGAGCTTTGTCCCTGCCTGGAATTGCCTTGCAGTGGATGGTATAACAAAAGTAATAGCCTGAGACAACCACTTGAAGATAGTCTGCTTTGACATGGGTTGTCATATTTTTCTTCCCTTTACAAGACATGAACAACTGATCAGAGTTCCTAAAGATTTTGTTCTGTCAGGACAGAATCTGAGCTGTCTGTGGACATTCAAGGTATGGCGTATCCTTTCTCCCTCATTTTTAGGTTCTAGAAAGAAGACAGGGAAATGAATAGCTTGGCTTAAAGAAAACTTGAATACCACTTTAGAAATAAAGGATTAGTTCCCAAGGAAATCTTATCTTTGTGGAATATGAAATAAGGCTGACACACCATAAGAGCTCTCAACTCATATACTCTTTTTGCCGTGGTCACACCAATCAGTAACAGTTTTCCATGTTAAAACCTCATACCAGGCTAATGTGTTGGTTCATATGGAGCACGAGGTAGCTTTTCCAATACAAAATCAACATCCCAAGAATGCTTTCTAGCAGGCTCTGTATGTAACATGTCTTTCAATTTTTTTTACAAGAGATTGCATTAAAAATGGCCACCAGATGGACATTGGTGGAGAAACAAGGCAGATCAGAGGAATGAAACTCACAGAAAAAAATGTAGAACCAGAGAAACACTAGCCCTGAAATGGTGCTGATTCTTGTCTTGGCAAGAATTTGAAAATATTTTCCATTTGCTAATATAAGATGTTCTAGTAGCAGGTTTTCTTGACTCCTTTAAGGCCTGCTACACATCCTCAAATAGTACTTGCCTAAAAAGTATTAAGACTACCAAATACTCCTTGTCCTGTGTGAGTAGGTCCAGTCTGTGAGGAAGCTTCCAAAAGAAGAAAGAACCACTGCAGGAGCAACTACAATGATATTTGGACAGTTCATCTGAATCTTCAGAATTATCCTGGATATCAGTGTAAAGGTTGGAAAAGCATACAGAAACATCCATATTCAAGAAAAAGCATCTGTCTTCCAGACCTTCTTGCATGGAGTCCTGGAGCAGATGTTTGCCAAGAGATTGTTGTGTGTGGAGGCAAAACAATCTATATGCAGTGTTCTGCTCACCTGGACCAATTCCTGAAGACCTCCTGATTAAATTTTCATTCATGAGGGTCTATCCTGGTCCTGCTCCTGCTTCTGCTCAGCTTGCCTGCCATACAGTTTTGCTATGACTGTATGTAAGCTGCTTGTAGATTGAGGTTGTACTGAAAAAGTTATATATCAGGTTACTATGGCTAGTCTGCACAGAGGGTAAGATCTGCCTTCCACCACCATTTGTTTATGTACCACATCACATTTGTTTATGTACCACATCACTGTAGTGTTGTCTGTAAACACCTGTAATGGCCATGGTGACCAAAGACACTTGAGTGAGTTGAAAGCAAGTATAAGTGTCAACACCTATTTAACATTTCTGTGTGTTGGTCTGTCTTTTCTGGTCTAAAGAGCCTATATTTTTAGCCCAAAGCAAAACCTGAGGCACCTGCTGTGACAGACTGTGCTGGAGCTGGAGGGAAAAATATGAGACCTGGATTTTGATAGATTTGGTCTCTCCAGTAAAAAAAATCTCCCTTCTCACAAACCCCAAAACTGGAATCTAGAATGTTAGAGAATGTCGATGTTGTGCCCATATAGATTTTATGTACCATTGTATTTTCATTGGAAGTTTTTCTAGAAGAATCATAAGAATCATAAAAGCCATGAGACCCCAAATCCTGAGATAGTCCCTTAAACAGACTGCAATCTAAATGGAATAACTCTGGAATAGGTCTAGATACTGATCTACTCTTCTTGTGGAAGAAAGGCAATTTGGAATGAGGTATCTTGGAGACAGCTGAGGAAAACAATCCTGTGAAAAGGAATCAAACACGACTTTTGCATGTTTCTTGGAACTGCAGTCTATATAGGAGAGCCCTCACACATGGGAGAGATTCCTAACACTTTAAAAAAAAAAACTATGCAGAGAGAAGCACGTTATCTAAATAAGGATGTGTGAATACCTTGCCATGTGTAGTAGGCTATTACAGGAGCCTGGCACTTATACAAATACCCTTGGAGCAACAGCTAGACCAAAGGGTAATGCAGAGAACTAATATTGTGATCTAGACATAAAAAACTTTAAGAAGCATCTGAAATCTGGAGCTATAGGAATGTGATGATATGCAGCTTTTAAATTTAATGTCACTAGAAAATTCAAATGAGGAATGAGAGATAAGTTGTGAATGAATATGATTCTGAACTTGAACACTTATCACAAACAAGTTTAGAAATGAAAGATTCAGAAATGTTCTCTATAAATCTTCTCTGTTTGGTACCAGAAACATTCTTGAATAAAACCTGTCTCCTACTGAAGGTAGAGGTACCACTTCTATCACCTTCTGAGACAATAGATGTTGAACAACAGGTGGCAAAACAGACATTTGGTCTGGTGGATGAGGGGGAATCCCTGAAAAAATAGGGAATGACTCCCACTGCCATCTGTAACCTTGCTGAATTACTTCCAATACCCATCAATTTAGTAACAGATAGCTTCCAGATAGAAATGGAGGTGCAGACTTTCTGGAAGGTTGAAAGGTTTGCCAGGGTGGCAGGGGAGTCTTATAGACAGTCATTCAGACTTATTACACTGGCCTTTGTTCTGCGGAGTTGCTACTTTCTTTTGGAACATCTCTGCCATTGCTTTTTAAATGTTTGCTTACCAGCAGCTTGCTGTGTTTGTTTTTGAAAAAGGATGTAGAGATAGCATCAAAACAAAAAGGTTAACTTGGAAAATGAAGACTGAAAATCTGAGAAATTCCCTGAATTAGTTTACCTCTCTCATCACAAGTTTTAAGGATCTCTCCAGCAGATGGTCCAAAAACTAATTCTCTGTATAAGAGAAAATTCAAATTTTCAGCTTTAACATCCTGTAGAATGGCTGGCAGACAAATTGCAGGCTGTGACAAAACATCCCCATTGCTGAATGAACAGGAAGAACTGGAGTAGGTTCAGGAAAATCCAGACTCAATAAGCCATAATACTTCTTCAGAGACTGTGGAGTGTTACGCTTCCAGTGAAATAACTGATGCATTCTAGAAATAGTTTCAGAAAAGCATAATCATTCAATGGGTCTGGCAGAATCTATTATCTCATCAGAATCTGAATCAGAAGCATGAGGAGACACAAACAGAATCTGTCCATTCACAATCATTTTGTGGCTCAAATTCAATGAACCTCTTCAGAAAATGAAGAATCCCATTTTCTCTTTCCAGAAACAGCTGAATTGGGAGGATCAAGAGCCTAAACTAAACCCTGAGCTAAGCACAATAAGTCTCTCCTGTCCAAAGTGCTTGAGACAGGAGTGGATATATGTCTAAGGTTTTGCTTCTTTTTGACAGAAATTTCTGAAGAAGCAGACCCACTTTTACCAGTAAAAAAATACCCAAAGAATAAACATAGTCTGGCTAGGCAGAGAGGTATTCTCTACCCCTTCTCCCAGGACTGACAAGAATTGTTCTCCCTTACCCCACAAGGGCACTCCAACAGTTGCAGAGGATGTGTCTGTGGTAGCTGTAGGGAATATAATCAGAGAAAGCCAAGGAAATAGATGAATGGTTTGAGGAACCAGAAATGGCCACAGCAGAGTCACCCAGCTGTAGCTGTAGCTAAGGCACTTTAGCAACCTGCTGTGATGGCAATTTTTATTAATTTTCTTCTTTTGTGGTTGGAAGAAGGAAGAACCAATGAATAGGTAGGGCATTCTATGGTTAGGCCAAAAAGTTGCCTGATTTCTGGGGAAGCCAGGCAGCAGTGGTCAATAAAAAGGTAAATAGTAAAAAAGTAACTTTTACCACCAACTAAACACAGTAAAAAGCACTTTAAACAGTTATTCAACATCCAAAAGTAAAGTAACTCTAGTTTTACCTCAGACAAAATGAAAAAGTAATGCTCCTCTTTAAAAGTTACTAAAAGTCACATGACATTCAATAAAAATATTTCTTCCGAGCTTAAGAATATTTTTTTCACAAAAAAAATTTTCTACCATAAAAAGTAAATGTGGATTTTTTTTCTCAAATGGAACTAATCTGTCCAACAATGGAAAGTGTTATCCCACTGTCAATCCTTGAAAGCCCACAAGAGGAGCTCTGTTAGATGGCAGGAAAGCTTGAAGGGTTTGACACACAACTTAAGCTGATAACTGGTTTAGGCATGTGGAAGTTGCCCTGAATATCTGGAGGTTGGCCAGCTTTGATAACCTCATCAGGATATAACCCATATAGCTAAGGCTACTGCAGCAGTAATCTTAATAAACAACATATATTGATATCTGGAAATCAGGGGTCAAGCAGTTTAGAAAACATAGATCCAATTAGTGGAACAAGCTTTGCAAGGTCAGGTGACACCAAGCTCATGGCACAAAGTACTGCATACAGTAACATCAAAAGAAGGTAAAAGCCCTGCTCTTCTGTCCTCTTACAAAACCATCTCGGTACTTTGTCATAATTATGAAGTTTTTATAACAGTATTAACAAGAAACATAACACAGATGTTGTCAAGACTGTTTCATTTATATCAGAGTGGGTTTGTTGGGCAGGAGTGGAGGTCCTTTCATATCACGTGAAGAACACTCACGGTTATTCCGTTTACAGTTAAACACAGTGTAGATACTGAAAAAGACTTTGATAGAGTTATTTTTGTAGTGCTTCAGAAGATGGTTTCCCTTTGCAATTGAAGAAATGCTATAGAAAGTTTATTATGAGGCCTCAGCACAGGTTAAATGTTTTTTCATAGCTTTTGGATGACTTTACACTAAGCTGGGTCATATGCCAGGGATTCCTCCATTTTTCATTGCTATTTACTCTGTACTTAGAGCCCCTTGTGGTACTAATTAGAGATTCCACTACACATATTAGGTTTGGGCATAGGTGGTCAAGGATTTACAGGGTTTTTCTTCTAATAGAGACATAAGTGCCATAGTAGGGGTAACTTTATAATTCCCCATCCACTGGTCCAAGTTATGCTTGAATTGAGTTAAGGAAGTACTCTGCTTCTCATGGATGAAAAGCCTGTTTCAGATAAGGGGTTGTCTTTGAAACACACACCTGCCTCTCCAATATTTGCCATTTATTTTGTAGATGAGGTTTAGGTTCCTAAATTGGGTAATTCTGGTGTTATTTGTTTTGCAGATGTGCAACAGGTCCATCAGAGTGGGATCAAAGGATGCTTTGTAGGCCAAGCACAGATTGCCTCTCAGTAGTCTGTAGGAGACTGAATACAGGGCTAATGTTTTAAGGCAGTCTGCATAACACATGTTGCTTATGCCCTGTATTCTTTTTCTGATGAATCTTTATGGATGATCTAGTTGTAACATATGGCTGATTAGGAATATACTGAAGGGGGTATTACACTAAATGATTGGTCTGATGAGGGCCAAGTACAGCAGAACAATGACATCCTTGGACCTAGATACCATAAATTATGTAATTTTCTATTGTATTGGATTTTTACTACAATGTGGTATATGACTTCTGTTCAGGGTGAAAATATAGTACTGATCTAGAATATATCTTTAAGTTTGTCATTATACCAGAAGTAAAAATCCTATATATTTTTTCTTTAATAGGAAGGATTTTTTCATTGGAATTATGACTTCTCTGTGAAAATTATGATTCCTATGCAGTAAAGTACATTACATGATGATAACATTCTGTGTCTTAAAAAACTGGAATCATACGCAAAGTGCAATTGTATAGCTGAGAATCACAACATTTTACTTTGTGAAATGTGCTATGATATGTATACTGGTTCAGCTATATGTTCCTGTATCGTTAGGTACCACTAGTAGTCTTATATAGCCCTTTGAGAACTTGGTTCACAACAGATGTATACATTTTATATATTTTTTTTCTAGCATCATACCATTAGTTTGATGTTATGAAAAGGCAAGGAAAATAATACTTTCTGAGAAAAAAAGTGATATTTATATGAATTTAAAGATTATAGCAAAATTTCTTGCCTTTCATTGTTCTGACAGGTATGCACATATTTGATATAATGATGTCTGATATCCCTAATTGCTATTTTGTCAGACATGTTTCCTTATAAGGAAGACAATCTAATAGTCGTTCCCTAAAAAATTCATAAAATATCATGAAGTAGTAAAAACATGTTGAATTTGCAGTCAAATTCAGGCCAAAAAGGTCTTTTGAAATTGACCGACTGCAACATTTCCTAAAAATCAGCTGAAAAAAATTCTGTCCAAGATAAGCCTTTTTACTATCCAGCTACTCAACTTGCTCTCAACATGTATTCCCAATTTAGTTACTTATTACTTTTCCTATTTACTTCCCTTATAAATTTCAGCTTATCCCCCTAACTTTTCTCCACTTACTTTGCTCCATTCTGGTATTCACTTACACCCCTGTCTGCTCCCCAATCTACCTAAAATCTCCTCCATTTCTCTCCCTTCCTCCCATTATCTTCCTCCCTCCTAGCTCTCCTCTTTACTAACTCCACCATTCCCTTCAATACACTTGAACTAGCACCTCGTCTAAACAATTCCATCATAATGTATCCAGTGATGGTAAGCTTACCTCTCCCGACCTGCAGTCTACTTACTTTATTACAATTCTGTTAACTGAAAGACTGAATGAACAAATTGGACCCCTATACAATAAATATGTCACAATTAATCCAACCTCTGTAACTTGACGAACATCTATGACATGCATATCCTGTGTTTTTGAAAATGTTCACCTATGATGTGTATATTTTGTGTGGTTTTTTTTGTGTTTTTTGAAAAACTTTTGTATCTGTTTCTGGAACTTTTCTTCCTGGGCCTCCACTGAAAATGGGCTCACACCCACTCGAATTATCCCGGTAAATAAAATAAGTAAATAAATAAAACTAAACTACAACTTGCAGTTCTCTTCAGAGTAAAAAATATAAAAGCTATCAAAAACATAAATATAGTCTGTTGGTGTGACTCCAGGCTTAAAAATAATACATATTTTGTATTATTTTATGTTGTGTTATAAAAATACATTAAAATGGTTTGTATTAAAATTCGAGGTGCAGTTGCTCATTTACTTGAAGGTAGGAGGCCAGTGCCTATGTGGCTTGCTAACAGATAATTATGCCCGTGGCTGTGAAACATTTTATGATACAGACATTTACAGTATATACAAGAAGTAAAAATAGTTAAAACCATTCAGTAGTTTGGGGGTCTGCCCTCTGGAATTAATCAATAATAAGTGGGTAAAGTTAACTGCCAGGGACTTTGATGAATATTTGTTAACTTTCTTGCCCCCAGCACTGTTTGGGCAACACCAAAATTGATAATCCACAATGCAGAAACATGATAATGCCACAATGAACAACATCCTATTAATGTTTCATTATCATGTCTCTGAATCGGACACTGAGCTATTAGACCTAACTGTTCTATTGTTACTCCTATCAGCCCATGCAACCTCAGTTGAACAGGCACCTTCAAACACATACACACGCACATACACACACACACACACACACACACACACACACACACACACACACACACACACACACACACACACACACACACATGGCTTTGCAGTACTTATCTTCTATGATGTTAACAGACCTAATCCTTCCACTGAAGGGAATGGGTGTACACCATCAAAAACTGGTGTACACTCTTTCCACTTCACTCCCCATTAAGTGTGGTAAAGCTATTCCTTGATTCACTCTACCATGCTATTCAGATGCTGGCAGTATTTCCAAGAAAGAGCACATGATTAATTATCTTTAGCCATGCACCCTGCACTGTCGCATTTGCATGCAGCTTCACCAGTGGGATTGCTGTCCACACTACCTAACAGTGCCTCCATATTACTTTAGTAGTACAGTAGTCTCTGAATCACTTAAGCTCAAAACACTGTGCAATTCTGCTGTGGAAAAAGATTATATAATATGGTAATTATATCTGAATCCCATGGTTAATTTTGACCTTTCATCATACATGTCCACCTTGGACAATGTCTAACAATATAGTGACTTCCTTTGAATGGAATTATCACCCTGTGTCATGAAGTTTTTTCACCCCACCACAGAAATTACCCATTTTATATTTTATATATATATATATATATATATATATATATATATATATATATATATTGAGAGAGAGAGATGTCTGACCTTCTGATACTATTTATAAAGTGCTTTCAAGCAATATATTTTTTACTGTCAGCTGAAATGCCACAGCTCACTGCCAATGGAGTTTCATTCATGTGAAAGCTCTATAATTCTCGCCAGTGTATTTTTGTGACACTGGGTCTTAATTCTTCTGTGAGTTCACTCACAAATATCTCTTCAATCTGATGACACCATCAGGGAGGTACTCTACTGTGTCTCATTCATATTTAGGAATAACAGAATTTCTACTATTGTTAAAGGCACACAAGATGAAAAGCAGATATTTTTTTATCAACCTGCCTCCTAACTTGCTATACAAAATAAACCTTCCTGGACAAGCTATCTGAAAACATCCAGCTTAACTAACATGGATGGATTCTATTTGGTTAAACCTAATAGGATTCATAAATGAATAGTATACACCCCTGAAGCCAAAGTACAGTCCAATGCGATTGTTCATTATGATGCACAGTCCCTCCAATTGGTTTCAACTTTCAGTTGTGAACAATTACTATTAAGCTGCAGTGCAAACAAGCAACCAACATAAGGATTTCCTCTCTGTACCCTGCAACGTTAATGCATTGTCCTGATTTACTACACCTGTCATATTCCCTGACATTACATGAGCAGAGGTGATTTATGACAGCTTGTTAGATGTTGCTAACCAAGGATATTACATTTCTCAGAGGTTGGTTCTGCAAGGGAGGAACAGAGATATTATTTTCTGCAGGCCAGGGTCATACCTCTCAAACGTTATGATTTTTCCCCTCAAATATAGCATTGCTCCTTCTATATTTACTGATTTAAAGTATATAGTAATTCTTTATCACTAACTGTATTGAGTCAAGTATCTGAAGACCTATTCTAAAAAGTAAAATAAGATCTTAACTCTTATGCCTTCTGCTATGATCTTTAAGAGCCAGCTCAGTGCTTTGCTGTTCAGCAGCTGAGATGCTTTCCCTTTGACTCATTGAGACAAAACTCCTTATCTATAAAATGCACAGTGTTATTAGCATGACAATATAACAGCTTCTTTCCAAATAAGTAAAATAAACCTCCTAAAAAGTATAAAAAGGTGTTCTACCACACCTTATTTGCATACAGTAGATATAAAAAGTTTACACACCCTTGTTAAAATGCCAGTTTTTTGTGATCTAAAAAAAATGAGACCACAATAAATAATTTCAAAACTTTTCCCACCTTTAATGTGACCTATAACCTGTACAATTTAATTGAAAAACAAACAAATCTATCAGGGAAAAAAATATAAAAAATAAAAAACGTACAATACACTGGTTGCATAAGTGTGCACACCCTTAAACTAATACTTTGTTGTGTGTGCACACCCTTAAACTAATACTTTGTTGAAGCATATTTTGATTTAATTACAGCATTCAGTCTTCTGGGGTAGGAGTCTATCAGCATGGCACATCTTGACTTGGCAACATTTGCCCACTCTTCCTTGTAAAAGCGCTCCAAATCTGTCAGATTGTAAGGGCATCTGCTGGATGGTTGGATTTAGGTCTGGCCTCTGGCTGGGCCATCCCAAAACTTTAATTTTCTTCTGGTTAAGCAATTATTTTGTTGATTTGGATGTATGCATGGGGTCATTGTCATGTTGAAAGGTGAAATTCCTCTTCATCTTCAGCTTTTTAGCAGATGCCTTAAGGTTTTGGGCCAGAAGTGACTGGTATTTGGAACTGTTCATAATTCCCTCCACCTTGATTAAAGCTCTATTTCCAGCTAAAGAAAAGCAGCCCCAAAGCATGATACTGCCACCACCATGCTTCACCATGGGGGTGGTCTTTTTTGGTGATGCGAACTGTTGTTTTTGCGCCAAATGTACCTTTTGGAATTGTGGCCAAAACGTTCAACCTTGGTCTCATCAGACCATAACACATTTTCCCACATGCTTTTGGGAGACTTGATGTATTGTTTTTTGCAAATTTTAACTAGGCCTGGATGTTTTTCTGTGTAAGAAAAGGCTTCTGTCTTGCAACCATCCCCACAGTCCAGACATATGGAGAATACGAGAGAGCGTTGTCACATGTAGTACACAACCAGTACTTGCCAGAAATTCCTGCAGCTCCTTCAGTGTTGCAGTAGGTCTCTTGGCAGCCTCCCTGACCAGTTTTCATCTTGCTTTTTCATCAGTTTTGGAGGGAAGTCCAGTTCTTTGCAATGTCACTGTTGGCCCATATTTTCTCCAGTTTTGGATGACTGTCTTCACTGTGTTCCATGGTATATCCAATGCTGTGGAAATTTTTTTGTACCCTTCTCCTGATTGATACCTTCCAACAATGAGATCCCTTTGATGCTTTGTAAGCTCTCTGCGAACCATGGCTTTTTCTGTAGCAGGCAACTGAGTAAATGTCAGGAAAATCCTACTAGGATAGCTGAACTTTATTTGGGGTTAATCAGAGTCTCTTTAATTGATGGCAGGTATGTACCCAAGAAGACTGAATGCTATAATTAAATCAAAAGGTGCTTCAACAAAGTATTAGTTTAAGGGTGTGCACATACAACAAAGTATTAGTTTAAGGGTATGCATACTTCTGCAACCAGCATATTGTGCGTTTTTTATTTTTTATATTTTTTCCCCTAACAGATTTGTTTGTTTTTCAATTGAACTGTACAGGTTATAGGTCACATTAAAGGTGGGAAAAGTTTTGAAATGATTTATTGTGGTCTCATTTTTTTATATCACAAAAACCTGGCATTTTAACGGGTGTGTACACTTTTTTATCCACTGTATATTAACTCCAAAAATACATTAGCACAAAAACAGCAAAATGCACTTCAAAGTGAATTTTCTGTGTTATACTTTCTCCTTGTCAGTGTGGCTTACTTTACAGATTAACATTACAGAGAATTATGGAGAACAGCAAAGCTTCCACTAGTTCAGGAACCATCCTAGGCAATCCTTGTGTTGTGAACCAAAATTAGTAAAAAAGGTTCAACGAAACAGAGGACCAAAAAAGTCTTCTGCTCCTTTCTGCAGCTGAAGTAAGCAGCTTATACTAACTTCTTGTTGCAGTTACTAACACACACTCACACTAAAAGTAAATAAACACATTCACTTCAGCAATTGCAATATTAATCCTGTTAGTTTAAATAACTGCCATTACTGCATTTGTACTGATTATCAACTATTCTGTGATGTGTACTGCACCCCAACTGCACCCAGGGCAGCTGCCCCTTTTCTCCAACATAATTACAACACTAGGAAACAGTACATGCGTATAAGCAAACTAAACAAGGATGCACAAGAAACAAGAAAAAGGTCTTCAGAACTTGTTTTATAAAGATTTAAGAGGGAAGTGGTTGAGAGGAATGGCCAGAAGGGCTGATTTTACTAGGGCATAAACTGGTTGGGAGAGATTGGTTTCATGCTTACAAGTTCTCAAACTATGCTCAGACTTTGAGACTCTTGAAGCTGCTTTATGTCCAGCCTGGACTTGAAGTGGGGCCTCAATGCTGCTGGATAAACACAGCCGGTATATCCCTCATTGTATGTAAGGTAAGTCAATTTCGGAATACAGTCAATAATCACTTTTTTCTTATGCAAAAAAAGCACTCATTCTCTTCAGATAAATTACTTATATGCAAAAGTAGCTCTATAAAATATTGCCTTGTATATCTAGACACCATCCTATTGATACAGAAATTATTACAGAGTCTGGCTTTACGTAAATGGCATAGGAAGAAATCACTAAACGTTTAATAAATAAATACTATCTTGTTAGAGGAAACTTCACCATGCATTGCTTCATATACACTGTTTATGCACATGAATCACACAACTTGCACCTGTGTATATGTACAGTAATTATAGCCACTGCAAATAGCACTTGTCCTACCTTAAAATACATTTTTTTTTGTATGAAACTTAGTCTATAGCACACATTTCTCAATATCATTACTGATTATCCATTTGCTGCATAAAAGCACAGCTTTATTAGTATTTGGTTAATACCCACACAGAACTCATGCAATTACCTTTTATTTAGGTGCCAGTGTGAGATTTTCATCTCATCTGCTGCTCTGCCACATTTGATTCCCCCCAACGAAGTTTTATGTTAGAGCTTTTAAAAGATGCGGTACACACCAGCTAAAATTATTACTAATTTGTTATATCTGTGCTAACGCACTTTTGTACCATAAAGTCATAAAGAATATACAAATAAATACAAAGAAATGTAAGAAAGAAGACTTGGTGTTAATTATTGCTTCACTTAGCGATGAACAGAATAAAAAGACATACACAGACAGACGTGTTCACACGCACAAACACATGTGTGAAAGAATCTGAAATTTTACATTATTTATAAACTGATTCAGGTCACTTTGAGTCATCGTATAACCATCATGTTATTCAGTATTGAATTATCTTGAAAATGAGACACACTTGATTTGCAGACACTATACAGGGGTTTTGAAAACTGACAAAGGAAGACAAAGCTATTATTGTTTTTATTTAAAAAACTGAATAACTTTAAAACAAAATATGGCAAAGGATATTATATTAATGAAGCTGCTCAATGTGAAAATGTCTGTGAAGGAAATTATTTTTCAGTTATGCATGTCTTTCATTTTTGAATTAAAGGATTAAAAAAAGCTGGAAAAAAGCCTGAATATTAAATAGTTCCTTAATACAAATAACATTAAAACCAAAGGGGACAGTAGGGTACTTTAAGTACAAACATCAGTCAGCATAGCCTGATCTCGAAAACAGAAGTATTTTATACATGAATACCCATTAAACACTGAATAAGCGGGTTAAAAATGTCAATGTATATTTTGCCTTTTTTCTAAACATGCAAATATGAACAATTTCAAAATAAACAACAGATAATATGTCAGTGCAATCTCAAGTGTTATTCAGCAAGCAACAAACAAAATAAGTGAGATGTCAGTTACATCCAACTTTAGAATTCTTATTAGCTATGAAACAAAAATAGTCACACACTTTTCATGTGTTGGTTTGTCTAATATATGCTGTATTTTTTATGGTTTCTCCTTTGCATAAGTGCCATACATAACAAATTATGTAAAATGAATTTATCTTGTAAGGTGTGATATCTCATAATGCATTTATAACTTGGATAACTTGGACAACTGACCAACAATTAGCCAAGATACACGAGTTATTTTGTAGCTTGTCACTGTATATCCTAAATACTCACATTTAACATACACAGTTTAAATTAAAGTATAGCAAGTTTTTGGGAGACTAGCATCCCACAGCTTAATGCGATCATTTATTTGACAGTTATTATAGAGACCTTCTTGGCCAATTAGGGTGTGTTGAAAGGATGGAGTAAAAGCAAAACTGAAGATTAAAAATTAATTCCCTTCCTTAGTTATAATTTTTTTTCCATCACAGAATCAAAAGGTTGAAAAAAAACTTTAAAACGCACCTCAGAACATCTAGCTCCACCAAGGTTTCTGGGGGTCTAGCAGCCCCCAGACTCCCAGTTTAAATTAATTGTTTCTTCTGCAGTTAAAACAGTACAAAATGGCCCAAATTGGATATGATGACAGCATGGAAGAAAGAGTTGAAGACAAATTCATAATTTAGAAAAGGTAGACAAAAGTAATCATGGTGATTTGAGGAAGCCAAATTGGGTAAAATGGGGAAGGGTGATGATACTGATGGATGAGTATGTGGGGACTGAGCAGTGAGGGTGGTGCTCTGGAGCCCTTTGCTTAAGGTGCATTTCAGATGTACAGCACACTCTTCAGATGCTGACTCATGTACCATTCAACCATTCTAGCCAATATTCCTTAGACACACTCCCTGTAAATATATTACCTCTTACAAATGAGTGTAAGAAGTGTTAAATGTTCCTAACGCTCTTTGATCTATATTTGTCTTATTATATTAATTAACTGTGTGCCTCTGTTATGCAATGTTGTCCATTTTCTAAGTATAGTTACCACTTTTCTGCATTAATGATGTATATTGTTGCCTACTTTCAATTTATAATTATCATATTAGTGTTGTGTATTGTATACAGACTGGCCTATAGTTGGTTCTTGTGAGCCAGTGATTACCCTGGTCAGCACATTTCATACTCTTAAGTCACCACATCTTAAGCACCCCATTGTTGACTCTCTCTGGGCTCAGAAATGTGGCAAGCACAGTCCAGGTCTGCGAAATACTTCCTATGATTGCAACCCAATGGATAACCCTAAGAAATTTCACATGATATGCAGAGATCTTCAGGTTTCATGTGGAAGAGTCCTAATATTCCCCATTGCCAGATAGTTTGGGCCTAGAACATATTATTAAGAAATAGTTGTACTAATTAACCATTAGTGAAGCATGTTGCTCCAAGTTATAATTACCAGAACCTCTGTGCATAGCTATCACAGGACACACAGGGTGAAACAAAGGGGCTGTCTAAAATACAATGCAAGCCATAAGCCAAGATGGAAGGGAGCTTAGACAGTATACTTGACTAATGTCTGAACTCTAGCAAGGGCTGCATTAAAATATTTCTTTGTTAGTTTGCTTATTGATCATACCTCTCAACTGTCCAGATTTGTGCCTCATATTTTCAGTCTGTTCCTGATAAAATTTGTGTTTTACTGGCAAATCACTGAGAATTAAAGTCACTAAATAATGGCATACATTTAGGTTTCAGACTTCATAGCATTCAGAAAATGCATACTAACACAAATCCTGCTATTCTAGTAACATTCCAAGTTAATAAGAGCAATATTTAAAATCTGTCCCTATTTTTGGGCCTTTGTCCCCCATTATTTTAGGCTTTGTCTAGATTTCTTGCTCTAAGAGGTTGATAGGTATGTTACTGATTCGATGATTAATTCATTTATTTATAGTAGATTTCTCCTTAAAGAGGTAGTATACATTCTGGTCATTTATTGTCACTCTATCCATCTGTAGCTTTCTTTCACTTTGGAGAAAAGTAATAGTATAAATTCAATGTAAGACAGCAAGATAAGTACTTGAAGAAAATGTTTGCCATTAAACTAAGGAAAACATCCAAACATAAGTTTTCAATCCAAGATACAACAGTCAATTATTTTCTACAACACAGTCCTGACAAATTAAATATGTGATGGTCATACTGCAGGCACCAATGTTACATCAGGCCCTAGTAATTGTACCTAGAGTCTGAACCATTGCAGCGAAATCAGATAAAGCACCTGTCATGTAGTGTGAAAGTTTTTTACTTTTACAGCATTTAAAGCTTAACAGAGTTCATCATGATGCCATTACTCAAAGGGAAAAAAAATGAATGTGTTTTAGACAGCTGAGCTTTAAGCAGTCTTTATTTTTTCCTGGCTTCGAGTACTAACAAGCACACAAAACAAATAGTATTCACCTGTTATGCACTAACATGTGGCAAACATTTGGGTTCCTCTAGTCAAGTTAATTACTTGGCCATTACAAAACAAAAGGTGTCAGCATAGTTACTATGACCACAAGTTTCACACTTTTCCATGCAATTTAATTGTTTTTTTAATCACCTTTATTAAATTATCAGAAAAGACATAGACAAACATTTATTAACAGAAGAGAAAACAAACCATTTTAACATTTTTCAACTTAAATACGATGTGCATCACATATATTTTCTTTGCTAGCATCATCAGTCCAACATTACACATGGAATTTAATTGTTGAGAATTGTTTCTATACTTGACAATGAGTATTTTAGTCACTAAATGAAATCTAATCACATGGAATCTGAATATGAAAATCATGGTAGAAAATCCACATGGAAAAGCAAAGAAAGCTGCCTTTTTTGCATATGTGTGTACAAGTGTATGGCATTATTGTTCCATTGAGCATATTTGCACATATAATAACTGAATGCTTACTTACACATTTATGCAGGTATCATGCTCAGTATTGCAAACATTAGTACATACATCATGCTCTGTATAATCTTGCCTATTGTTTGTACAGTTGTGTTCTGCAAGTATGTTTGTGCAGGTTGTATATTCTGAATGCTTTCTTTCATTTCCATCTTGACTCCTTTCCCTGAGCCTCTGTTCTTATATTTGCTTACCACATTGTTATACTGTTAAAATGGCACAGTGATTTGCTAGCTTTATTTGATACTGCTATTGGGCATATTACTTTGTTACTTTTTCCACATACTTGCAATGGTTACAATAACAGCACAATGCATAGATGTCCTATACTATTTATAATACTAAATGCTCAGCTTTTTTATATGCCTTTGTGTTCATTCATGTTGTACTGTTAATTATTTTTTTCATTGTATACTGCATTGTATGCCTTTATGCCTTGTTCCTGATCATGGCTAAAAATATTCTTGAACAGCTAACCTACCTGCTTAATACATTAATAAGCAAAAAGTTATGCATACTCTGTTCTGTTTGTACACCGTAAAACTCCACTGCCAATCATGAGCAGACAGGTGATCCGCTGTGGCGACCCCTAACCAGGAAAAGCTGAAAGAAGAAAAAGAAGACACTCTGTTCTCTTTGTATTACTTTAATAATCCTCTTCATAAAGAGACAAACTGCAGAAGAGGCATATTATCCAGAAATATACAAATAATCCCCAATTTTGGTTAGATAATTAGATGTATGTTATCTCGAGGATATAGAAAAAAATTCTAAAGTTTATTACAGTTTCTACTTATATTCTACGACATCAGTTTGATTTTGTTCCCACATTTCTGAGGCACGTCTGCAAGTAGTCAACAGTTTATGGCCACAAATTGTATGGCATCTTCTACAGCAATATATTTTCTGTAGAACCTTGCAAAGCTTTAGTTCTTTGACCATGACCCCCCAGAGTGGTTGACATTTGAATTGGGAATCATTAACTTGCAGTTACTTTTGCTTCAGTGCTGACAACAAAATGTACAGTAGGCATATTTATCATAAAAATGTTATACACATCAAGTCTTAGAGCAGTCCAAATACTATTATGTTTCCCAAATTAGATGACAGGTCAACTCACCATACTGGTTTTGTGCTTAAGATAAAATTTAAACGCAGCCCACAAAACTTAATACCCAGGTAATAAACTAGGATATTAGAGTCATTTTGTTGAAAATGCATAGCCAAGACCTCAACAGCCAATGTCACCACACAAGTTATTTTCAACGCCTCCTGAGAATTTAATGCTTTCACTATTAACATGTGTCCTGTAATAATTTCTTAAACTTATAATAGCTACTCAAACCAACAAAAAGTGTTCATACATAAACAAACCTGGTCCAGTCTGCTATATCTCCATCATCCCTATGCCTACAAAATGGTGCTGGGTGGTTTCAGTGTCTCCTCACAAATACACAGTGCTAGTTATATAGTACTTAAGAGTAGTACTGAAGTGACTGAAAGTGGGTGCCAGGCAGTATGCATACGCGCACCCACATATTGAAAGCAGATTGCATGCACTGATTTTTTTGGAGGGGGTATTGGTTAAGATACCAAGAAATCCCCTTCTTCTTCAGTGAATAATACTTTGGTTCCTTTCTTCCACCAATATACCAAAAAGGACAGCACTTATTTGAAGGTTGGTGCACACTACCAATACAGAACCACCTTATACTGCTCTCAGTTACCAGTGCTTTCTAATTAACACCTCAATAATAACCTGGAATGATAACTCATAACCTTCTTGTTTACAAACAACTGTGCTAACAGCTGTGCCATGCTGACTGTTGGCTTGTTTAACTTCTGTGTTTCACCTAATAGGATTGTATTGACTGGTTACAGTATTTTTCCCTAAAAGCTGGAGTTATGCGATACTTACTTTTCCATAGTTCTCCAGCAAGGTGCACCATTACAGTTACAATAAATAAGTGGACTTACTCTAAAAATGGCAATATGAGGGAAATCAGTTTTAAGATACATTTTTGCTGGTTTCAACACACACACACACACACACACACACACACACACACACACACACACACACATACACACAGAGAGCAGGGGTCCATTCTCTGTAACCCTGCACAGTCTCAAATGTTATTGTAACTTTCCTCTCACACCAATATTAAAATTCAATTTTCTATGAAAAAGGCTACAATGAATAGCTGCAACAAAATTCCTTTTAAAGTTAAGGACTGAAGTGAACTTCAGCAAGAGTAAAAAAATGTACCAGAAGGTCCGTTCAACCGTTCAGTCTTTATTTTTAAAAATAACTCAGCGCTTTTGCCTGAACCATACAATGGGCTTCATCAGAGTTAATTATCTCACCAAACCATTCTGTTTAAATAATAATGACATCATAAAACAAGTAAAATCTATCCAATAACATAGTAATACCAGTTAAAACTGAATACAATTAAAATTATCCTTATAATGGATTGTTTGTTCATTTAAAATAAATTTAAATAGTTAACCCAAAACATTTAACCCTAAACATTTACAATGTCATGCTGCATTATACCTGTTACTTCAAAAAAACTAAATAAAATGTGCTCTATACTTCAATATACTAGATATTGAAATACATTCATTTATACCAGGTGGTTTTGTAGCATACAACCTCAGTTGCCATAAGCATTCTCTAACCTTCAATAAAGTTTTAGAATCACCACCTTTGTCATTTCCAGGTACCCTGTCGATTACAAAAAATAAAAAAAAATTAAAATTTGGGCATCTCTCATTATGTGTAACTAACACACTAACTTTTTTCTTATTCTTAATGTCCCTGGTATGTTCTAATATACGTAATCCTAATTTACGTGTGGTCTTGCCCACATAAAATGTGGGACAGCTCAAACATGTAGCCACATAAACAACCATGTCAGTATTACAGTTACAATACCCAGGGCATCTAAGTAATTTCTTATGATTGTTAATGCTAATACATGGACCATCGTTTATAAATTTACACACACTACACATTCCACATTTACGCATTCTTGACATATTATGATTACTAGTCACTGACCCTCTTTCAAATAAGTATTTTAAATTAACCCCTCTACTACAAATAAAATCAGGAGCTGCACCCAGTAATTCTCAGGTCTCCATGGAAAACACTATCCCAAGTTGCTTGTATAATAGTTTTAACTTTAGGTGCTGTAACATTGTATTGCAATACCATTGCTCCCCTCCTATCCATTCTATTCATAATTTTTTGATGCGAGTCCCTACTGTCTACATTGGTAGTTTTTACCAAACCTCCTTTAAGAATGGGCTGAAACACACTATTCCTTTCATCGATTACCTTATTACGTGTTTTTGTTAGTACATCTAAAGGATATCGTCTGTCTCTAAACATATCAATTAACTTAAACATTTCCTTTTTAAACATGTCCTCTTGACTAACCAGTCTGGACAATCTGACCATCTGTCCCTAAATAATATTTTTCTTCTGGAAATATGGGTGCAAAAAGGAGTTGGAATAAGTTTTCTTACGATATATATTAGAACACATAACACCTTCCTCTTTGTACAATAAGATGTCAAGAAATTCACACCTATCAGTATTCATATGAATAGTCTTCTTCTTCTGGTAAACTTTAAAAATTCCGTAGTATTGTCTAAATATTCCATAAATTCCTGTACCTCTTCCTTCATCCCCCTCCAGAAGATCAAAATAGCGTCCAGGAAACATAAGTATAAAATAATTTTAGACATAAATCTAGATGCAAAAACATAATTTGTCTCCCATTCAGCTAATACTGGGTTGGCATAAATAGGTGCACACCTGGCACCCATTGCCACTCCCTTAATCTCTTTAAAATATTCTCCATCAAACAAAATGTAATTATTTAATAGCACCATCTCCATTAAGTCTACTAACAATCCTCTCTTCAGATTGTGCAATTCACTAAACTTTAATAAACTATTTGCAAAATATTCCAATCCTATATTGTGGGGTATCACTGAAAATAAATTGATAACATCCACTGTAACCAATAAAAATTATTCTCTACAGTTTAAATTTCTTATTATATCCAAGCAGTGCCAAGAATCTCTCAATATATGTGGAATCTTGTCCAATACTGCTTTGCACAGGATATCCACATAAGAAGACAATGCCTCTGTTTTTGAACCCATAGCAGCTACTATCGGCCTAAACGGAGGTTCATCCATATTTTTGTGTATTTTGGGGATACTGAAAATAGATGGAATAATTGGCATATCCACCATCAAGTAATTGTATTCCCCTGGAGTTATGTGATACTTACTTTTCCATATTTCTCCAGCAAGTTGCGCCATTACAGTTACAATAAATAAGTGGAGTTACTCTAAAAATGGCAATACGAGGAAAAGCAGTTTTAAGATACATTTTTGTTGTTTTCAATACACAAACACAAATACACACACACACACACACACACACACACACACACACACACACACACACTCACAGCACGGGTCCATTCTCTGTAACCCTGCACAGTATCAAATGTTATTGTAACCTTCCTCTCACATACCAGTATTAAAATTAAATTTTCTATGGAAAAGGCTACAATGAATAGCTGTAACAAAATTCCTTTTAAAGTTAAGGACTGAAGTGAACTTCAGCAAGAGTCATCACATAACAGTGGAAAAAGCATAATTTCAGAACTCTGAAAATACGGGGTGTTGATTATTAAAAATGGGTTCCAGAAACATGCTTGACATGCTACAACTATGGCAGATTGGAGTATAATTATTGGAGAGATTACAGTTAACTGAACCACTTCAGTACCATTCATTCTAATGTCAAAAATCAAAAAGACTGTCCTTGGAAGCAGCAGCACCCCACCCCCCACATGTTCTGAATTTATATATGCCAACTTCACAGTCACACAAACTGGAAAAAAGAAAAAAAACTCTCCAAATAAGCACATCAGTCTCAGGCAATCATCTGCACTCTAACATTGGCAAGCAAGTGATTTTTACCAAATCACTGCTTATTTGTACTTTTTTTCCTGAAATTGTTTCACTTTGTTTACTGTAGCATGTACTAAATTCAGACATGCTGAATCTAGTTATGTTTGTATAACCTGAGCACTAAACCAGGCCATCTTTAGTTGGAGAGGGTTCCCCTGCACCTTAGCGGCAGGAGTGTGCAGAGTTGGAATTCATCTGATTAAAGTTTTTGGAACAGGGCTGTTTTGAGCTTTTTTATTGGTTGATTTGTTTAAATCAGTTTGCTCTCATTTGCTGCATAAGCACCACATTTTTTGCGGATTTGCGCCTGGTTGCTCATCACCCACTGCTGGGCACCAGTGGGCACTGATGGTGGTTATAGATGCAAATACTTCTGCCTGCAAATTTTCCCTTAGTACTCTGTTGGTGTTCCATCGGTGAGTTCTCACAATTGTCCCTTACTGACAGGTGATACAAAGCTCCTGAGGTGCCAAGACAGATCCTATCCACTAGCCCTTCATATTTTTTTGTCCACTTCTCCTGTCCTCTACTTAACCTGGTCCTTCCTGCCCTCTTCCTGTTTTCTGACCACATCAACTTATCTAGCATTATGGATGGAGAATTTCCCACAGTTTCTCTAGCCAGCCTGGTCAACATGGGCATCCTGAGGGAATGTACCAATTGCCTCATGTACACTGACAACCCACAAATTCATTATTTGAGAGATGCATTTATATCAAAAACCTAGAATCCAGGCTCTCTCTCTCACCACTCAGTTCATCTGATACTAAGCAGTTTGTCAGTGTGCACATATCACCTCCTGTACTTACCAAAGTAACAACACATAAACCTACATATGCAGAGGTCCTTACCAAAAGCTTACCTAAACATCAGAGACCTCCTAAACACAAACACAAGCACAATTCACGTAATACATCCTCTGCAGAAAAGAGTACACATAATATATCACACACCAGTGACTCGCCAGTCAAGCCTCTAAGGCATAACAAAAAAAACAAACATCTTAGTCATAGGCAACTCAATTGGGAGACACACAGATGTCCCGCTCATCAGGTTGGATAAGGAAAATGTCACGGTCAGCTGTTTGTCATGTGTCAGGATCTGCCACATCACACATGCACTCAGGTCTCTCAGCAACAGGCACTGCTATGACTCATTCATAGTCCATGTTAGTGTGAACAACTTGAGATGTACCTCACTGGACTATATGAAAAGAGACATGACTGAGCTCTCTGATTATGTGTCTTACGCAGGTATGCCCCTAGCCTTAAGCAGCATTTTACCTTCACCTAGGATGATATCTCAATACAAACAAAAAATGACTGGCTTCAACAATTGGCTTAGTTTCTAGTGTCATTCAAAGGGGATCCAGTATCTGTCAGCCTGGGATTACATGTTCGACAGACCTTGATGCTTTGCCAGAGATGGTCTTCATCTGTCACCCCTGGGATTTTAATTACTGGCTAAGGTTCTTGGCACCCCCATAGTGCCTTTTTAGGCAATGTCACAAGAACAAAATCTCCAACTTAAAAATACCCTCTGAAAACAATCTCAAGGTTATGCTGCTAAAAGCTAGGAGTCTAAACCAGAAACTGCACTCACTGGAAGCAGTCCTCACCTTGGAAGATGCTAACATTTCTGAAGTCACTGCGACCTGGTTTAAGGCTGCGGAGAGCACCTCAGCTATACCAGGTTACATTTCCTTCCACACTTTCAGACCACAAACTGAAGGCATGAGAACTAAAGAGTGTGGTGTACCAATATTCATTAAAGATGGTTAAACAGCATGATTCCCTTGAATTACTTCAGGTGCAATTGACTGTAGGTAAAACCCTTTTATAGGTTATTGCCAGCTATAGGACTCCCTCCATGAATCAGGCCATCCACTCAGCCTACTTGGATCTACTTGAGTCAATCAAGATATAACCAAATACCCTGGTTTTGGGTTACTTTAGTTACCCCTCCATTGATGTCTCATATAGGATATGATCTCTCATGGTCGGGAAACACTAGCCAACTGGTCAAGAAAGTGCATCAATGCTTCCACTTTTTAAGAAGACTGAAAAAAAGTTACGTTTCCGCCTCGTATTCTCTCCACCTTC
The DNA here is from genome assembly GCF_019279795.1 of Protopterus annectens. NCBI lineage: Eukaryota > Metazoa > Chordata > Ceratodontiformes > Protopteridae > Protopterus > Protopterus annectens. Next base: position 906,668,521 of record NC_056730.1, read on the forward strand.
TATAGAGGTGCAGTAGACAGCATCCTCACCTGCAACTTCACAGTGTGGTTTGGAAGCTGCACAGTTACAGAAAGAAAGGTGCTGCAAAGAGTGGTGAGGATTGCAGACAAGGTAACAGGTTCCAGTCTTCCATCGATACAACATCTTTATTCTGCAAGAAGCATCCAAAAGACCACCAAAATAATACAGGACAACACGCATCCTGCAAATGGACTGTTTAAGCATCTGGCATCAGACAGGAGATATCGCAGCATCTGCTGCAGAACTACAAGATTCAGTAAAATGTTCTGCCCTACAGTGATTAGACTAGTCCCAGGGGTCTGGACACATAAGTCAATTTTTATTTATTTGTGCAATATATAATTACATATATTCCAAGTAAATGCAATATTTATTATAGCCATAGTCAGTATTATTTAACTCACTCAAGTGCAATATTAGAGAAATAACTTAGGCATTTCAAAAGTTGTTTTGTTTTACTTTAAATAAGGCAGTTAATTTAACTCAGGGGAGGGTATTCTTTTCATATATGAGTGTTGGTAAATGTCTCTGCTCTTTCTTGCATGTATTGGGAGTAGCACTGTATTTGTTAGTTATGTTTATTCCTTTACTTGTATGTGTTGTTTCACTTTACTTTGTAATCTCAAGAATTGAGCTGATGCAGAAAAATTAGTTTAGGCTACATGTTTATAGTTCTAAATGACAATAAAGTTTACTTTAACTTTGACTTTGATTTTGATTGACTGGGTAAATTATATGTGTTCTAACTCACTTGCCCAAAAGTTCCTGGACTTTGTTAACTCCAGTGCCCTGGATCAGCTGGTTAACACACCCACAAGGGAATCAAGCATCCTGGATCTGGTACTCACCAAAATGAGGGACCGCTGCACCACCCCCAGTGTGTGGCCATCCCTAGTGAGATCTGACCACAAATCAGTCTCACTAGAAGTAACTATAACACAAGACCCCCCCTTAGCAACAACTAGACTAAAGAATTTCTCCAAGGCCAATTACAACCTCTTATGTGACAGAATAAATAGCTTCACAGCCCGTCCCCCAATGATGGAATAGACACCTATGCTAAGTTATACACCAATGCTTTATACAAGCACCTGTACAGTTGTATTGACTCTGCCGTACCTGACAGAACCAAAGCTATATCTTCAAGGAAAAACAAACTTATCTGGTGGACAACTGCCATTAATAGGCTATACAACATGAGAAAGAAACTGCTGTCTAAGAGTAGGAGGGAACAGTCACAAAACTGGAAACACTCCCTTCTCAATTTAAAAAAGCAAATAAGACTCCTAGTGAAGTCCTTCAAAGCTAACTACGAATCCAGATTAGCTTCTCTAACTAAGGATAACTACAAGGCATTCTTTAGTTCCATCCATAACCTCAAAGGTAAGGCCCAGATATGTGCTGAACTCGTAGTTAATGGTAGTACATATACAGAACCTATGGATATAGAAACCTGCTAGCTGACAAGTTCAGTGAAAACTTCACTCCCCTGTCCCTGCCAGATATACCCCAAAGCACCCCTAACACCCGTCCCCCCCTTAGTATATTCAAGGAGCAGGTCTTAAATGCCCTCTCCAAGGCCAAAAACACAGCCTCCATGGGACTAGACAACATCCCAGGCTGTGTTCTACATGGGTTAAAACAGGAATTAGGATCACCATTGGGCACACTTTTCAGCTGCAGCCTAAGCACTGGATTCATCCCAGCAGAATGGAAAACAGCTACCATCATCTCTTTGCACAAAGGGGGTGCATCCACAGACCCCAGGAACTATAGACCCATTAGCCTGACCAGTCTTATCTGCAAGGCCATGGAACAAATCATCATGCTTGTATCAGCTGGTGATTCTATTATGGCCCCCAGTTTGCAGTCATCTGCAAACTTTGTCAGCCATAATCCCCCCGTGTTAGCCTGAACCTCAGAGAAGTATATACCGAACAAGAGAGGTCCCAGAACTGAGCCCTGTGGGATGCCACTTGCAACTGGTTTGGATTCGGACATGGCACCTGCGATTCTGACCATGTGGGTTCTATCTCTGAGCCAGTTTGCAGCCCATCTTGTGATATAGGGGTTGATATTTAAGCTGGTAAGCTTATTTATGATGCCCAAGTGGGTTATTGTGTCGAAGTCTTTTGCGCAGTCCAGGTAGGCTATGTGGACTACCTTGCCCTAACCTATGGCTTTAGTAACTGTTTCAAAGAAATTAACTAGGTTTAAGAGGCAAGATCTGCCCTTAACAAAGCTGAATTGGGTAGGGTCCAGTGTCTGGAGGCTCCCAATGTCTTTGTTTACGAGTTCCATGATAATACGCTCCATAGCTTTACAGACCAGACTAGTCAGGCTTATGGGGCGATAGTTTCCGGGGTCCGTTGTGGCACCACCTTTGTGGAGTGGGACCACTGTAGCTGTACGCCATTCTTTGGGTACATATCCTGTAGTAAGGCTAAGTTTGAACAGTGACTTAATGTGAGGGTTCAGTTCTTCTTGGAGCTTGTGTAAGACACAGCCTGGGACACCGTCCAGTCCCATAGATGCTGTGTTTTTTGCTTTGGAGAGGGAAGCTTTCACCTGTGCATCTGTGATGTCAGGGAGGTTACATTCAGTTGGGATAGGCATTTGCTCCTTTAGGGGGGAAGGGGGGGAGAAGTTTGTGCTGAATCTGTCTGCCAGGATGTTGGCTATGTCTGTAGGTTCGGTATATTTTGTACCGTTATGCAACAATTCAGAGCATATCTGGGAGTTTCCATATGTTCCTGACATAACTAAAGAAGGCCTTGTGATTATCTTTAGTGTCTAGGGCAATTTTTCTTTCGAAACTGGTGTTTGATGATTTTATGAGGGATCAAAGTTTCTTGCTAATACTGATCAGAGATGCCTTCCCTTTTTGGGATTTTGCTCTGTCATGTAGTAGCTTCCTCCTTCTGTTGTATAGCTTATTTATGGCTGGGGTCCACCAGACCGGTCTCCTGTTTTTGGAGGAGTGAGTCTTGGTTTTATTTGGGATAGCACGATCCATGCATTCCTGCAGGTGCTCATAGAACGCATTTGTAAAGGATTCTGCAGATTGGGCTGTATTATCCTCTGGCCCAGGGACTTTGAAGGATTCCACCTCAGTCTTGAGAAGTGCAAAGTTGGCTTTTGAGAAATTCTTTACAGTGATTTCCTTGGCTTGGGGTGGGGACGGGATATGGATGTCCAGGGAAATTTGTTTATGGTCTGATCTTACCAATGAGGGGTTTACCTCTGGTGTGGAACATAGAGTCCCCATGTTGGTGATGACCAGGCCCAATATGTTGTTCCCTCTTGTGGAAGTGGTGACCAGTTGTTCCATTGCGTTAGAGTTTATAAATTCAAGGAACCATTGGGTGAGGGTGTTTGGGCTTGAGTAGTTTTCCCAGTCAATGTTTGGGTAGTTGAAGTCACCCAATAACATAGTGTTTGGAGAGACCTTCATATTCTCCAGTGTTCTCAGGAATGCCAAGTGGGGTTCCTGTAATAGGGAGGGTGTTCTGTAGCAGGCTACAAACTGAAAGACAGTTTTGCCCGCTATTAGTTGCACATGGATGGTTTCTGATGCTTCGTGCAGTGCCACTAACCTGGAGGTGTAGGTATCTTTGATGAATATAGATACTCCCCCTCCTTTTGTGCTTCGGTCCGAGTTTTGGGGCCGAAACGCATGGTATGAGTTATAATCTGGTAGTGCTGGGGTGCTCTCAGGAGCCTTGAACCAGGTTTCTGTTACTGCACAGACATCGATTTTCTCCATACTGAGGAGAGCCTCGAGTGTGCATCTTGAGGTTTAGACTTCTGGCATTGAGTAGCATTACCTTTAGTTTTTTTATCCTTGGGTTGTCTATGGAGGTGGGTTTGTCCTTTGAGCCTTGCCTAAAAAGGCACTATGGGGTGGCAAGAGCCTTGGCCAGTATACGAAAGCCTAAGGGTGACAGGTGCAAGCCGTCCCTAGCGAAGCAACGTGGCTTGTCGAGCATGTCATCCCAGGCTGACAGACACTGGATCCCCTTTGAATGACACCAATACTTTAGCCAATTGTTGAAACTGATCATTTTGTCTTTATACTGTGGCATCATTCTTGGTGAGGGCAAGATGCTACTCAAGGTCAGGGTCATACCAGCCTGGGCTACATGGTGAGAGAGCTCCTCTATGTCTCTTTTCATGTAGTCCAAGGAGGTACATTTCAGGTCATTCACACCAGCATGGACAATGACGGAGTCATACTTGTACTTGCTTTGGAGTGACCTGAGTGCTTGCGTTATGTGGCGGATCCTGGCACCCGACAGGCAGCTTACAGTGACCTTCTCCTTGTTCAGTCTGGTGAGCGGGACGTCAGTGTGCCGGACAATAGAGTCCCATATAACAAGTGTATTTGGTGTGTTGTTTGGCCTTAAGGGCTGTGACTGTGAGGCACACTGATTTTGTGAGATATGTGTTTTGTGGGTATTGTTGAGGGGTGGCTGTTGCTTGGATATCTGCTTAGGAGGTCTTTGCTGTTTAGGCAGATTTTTATTTAGAGCCTCTGAGTATGTTTTTGTGTGTTTATGTGTTGGGTATGCAGATGCAATAGGTCTGTGTGAGACTGGATTTGTGGTGTGGGTGGTTACCTTTTCCTCCTGACTGACTGTGCCAGTCTTGGGTTGAGAGAGTTCTGCCTCCAGTTTGGCTGTGTAACTGCATCTCTCACATGTATTAGAGTTTGTTGGAAGGAGGAGAGGGTTGTCTGTGTACATAAGGCAATTGTAACATTGCCTCAAAATTCCCAGATTCACCAGCTGGACTGGAGAGTAACCTTGAAACTGACCCTTGGACATACCAGATTAGTACAGGGAACTGTTTTTTTACTGATCAGATTAGGGAAGGGAACTGGTTTTTCACTTGATCAGGAAGGACCAATCGGGAATCTAATACTTATGAGAAGTCAAGGAGGGTGTAGTGCTTTAGTTAGTTAGTGCTTTCTTATAAGAGCTGAGCAAGTGCAGGGCTTTAGAAAGAGAATAGAGTGATTACTTTGAGAGTTTGAACAGTTCTAAGGGAAAAAGTGAAGAGCAGACTTTGCGGAGCCTGGAATAGTTTAAACCTGTTTAGGCGGCGCTGCCCGACGCTGCTCAGTCAAAACCACAAAAGAAAGTTGTAGGGTTTTAAGAGAGAGAGATCAAGGAGTTTAGAATTGATCCAAAATGGCCAATAAAACTACAGCTTCTAGGTAGTAACCACTCCTCCAGGGACAGGCAGGCTGTTCAGTGTTAACCACTCCCACTGGTGAACACAGAGACTTCCCTTTAGCCCAAGCAAGCACTGGCCTTCTAGAAACTTCCAAACAGTTCAGAACAGCAAATCTGTAACTGAACTTTCTTAACTTTCAGAAAGTTCAGAACTACAAGATTCAGTAAAATGTTCTACCCTACAGTGATTAGACTAGTCCCAGGGGTCTGGACACATAAGTCAATTTTTATTTATTTATGCAATATATAATTACATATATTCCAAGTAAGTGCAATATTTATTTTATCCATAGTCAGTATTATTTAACTCACTCAAGTGCAATATTAGAGAAATAACTTAGGCATTTCAAAAGTTGTTTTGTTTTACTTTAAATAAGGCAGTTAATTTTACTCAAGGGAGGGTATTCTTTTCATATATGAGTGTTGGTAAATGTCTCTGCTCTTTCTTGCATGTATTGGGAGTAGCACTGTATTTGTTAGTTATGTTTATTCCTTTACTTGTATGTGTTGTTTCACTTTACTTTGTAATCTCAAGAATTGAGCTGATGCACGAAAATTTGTTTAGGCTACATGTTTGTAGTTCTAAATGACAATAAAGTTTACTTTAACTTTGACTTTGATTTTGATTGACTGGGTAAATTATATGTGTTCTAACTCACTTGCCCAAAGGTTCCTGGACTTTGTTAACTCCAGTGCCCTGGATCAGCTGGTTAATACACCCACAAGGGAATCAAGCATCCTGGATCTGGTACTCACCAACATGAGGGACCGCTGCACCACCCCCAGTGTGTGGCCATCCCTAGTGAGATCTGACCACATATCAGTCTCACTAGAAGTAACTATAACACAAGACCCCCCCCCTTAGCAACAACTAGACTAAAGAATTTCTCCAAGGCCAATTACAACCTCTTATGTGACAGAATAAATAGCTTCACAGCCCCTCCCCCACTGATGGAACAGACACCTATGCTAAGTTATACACCAATGCTTTATACAAGCACCTGTACAATTGTATTGACTCTGCCGTACCTGACAGAACCAAAGCTATATCTTCAAGGAAAAACAAACTTATCTGGTGGACAACTGCCATTAATAGGCTATATAACATGAGAAAGAAACTGCTGTCTAAGAGTAGGAGGGAACAGTCACAAAACTGGAAATACTCCCTTCTCAATTTAAAAAAGCAAATAAGACTCCTAGTGAAGTCCTTCAAAGCTAACTATGAATCCAGATTAGCTTCTCTAACTAAGGATAACTACAAGGCATTCTTTAGTTCCATCCGTAACCCCAAAGGTAAGGCCCAGATATGTGCTGAACTCGTAGTTAATGGTAGTACATATACAGAACCTATGGATATAGAAACCTGCTAGCTGACAAGTTCAGTGAAAACTTCACTCCCCTGTCCCCGCCAGATATACCCCAAAGCACCCCTAACACCCATCACCCCACTTAGTATCTCCAAGGAGCAGGTCTTAAATGCCCTCTCCAAGGCCAAAAATACAGCCTCCATGGGACTAGACAACATCCCAGGCTGTGTTCTACATGGGTTAAAACAGGAATTAGGATCACCATTGAGCACGCTTTTCAGTTGCAGCCTAAACACTGGCTTCATCCCAACAGAATGGAAAACAGCTACCATCATCTCTTTGCACAAAGGGGGTGCATCCACAGACCCCAGGAACTATAGACCCATTAGCCTGACCAGTCTTATCTGCAAGGCCATGGAACAAATCATCATGGACCTTACTAACAAAGGTATAGGGAATCTCCAAATGCTCAACCCCACCCAGTTTGGCTTTGTCAAAGAAAGATCATGCTTGTTAAACTTGGTAGACATCTTCAAGACAGTCATCAAAGCCCTAGAGGAGGGCAAATCTGTACATACAGCCTACCTAGACTTAACTGTCACTTGTCTGGTAAGGATAAAATAGACAAACATTTGTGGGTTCTGTTCAAGCAGCTTTATCACATACAAACACAACAGAAATGAGGCTTTGTAACTTAAACTTAAATAAACCTATAAACAGACTGACTACCACACTCATACATGTTAACACTCAGGATATTCTATCAAAATGGCACTGCTGTCTGCACATGCTCAGTATTTATATGCACCTGCCTAGATCTGGAAATGCTTCTTTAAGGTACATACACACACTTTGATCTATATCCTCCCTCTTTGAAAAATAGTCCATATATGAAATGACAGTATTCAATGACATGCAATTTACAGAAATGATCTTTTGGCATGCAGTTATATAGAACTAATTATGTGACATGCAGTCATACAAACTTAGACACATATAAAACAATTATGTCCAGTTTGCTGTGTATTTTACTCTAGGTCTAGAAATATGACCTGACCATGTAACATAAAAGTCAGAATTGGATCTAGCAACGGGGAATGTTCAACTTTGGGGACATCTGGGAGATCATCAGGAACGGGAATGGATACTGCAACATGTTCTTCAGTATGAACATTATCAGGGTTGCTTTGAGATCTAGAGTCTTTATCACAGGTACAATGCTGCAATATAATTTCTGATACAGGAAGAAGATGTCTGCAGTTTCTCCTATATTCTGTACCTTCAGATTTCACTAAGTAGGATCTCAGCTTGGCACATGTACCTCTCACTTGATCAATTCGATCAAAGCCTTTCACTGTTTGCATCCTCACTGTCTCTCCTTCTTTTAACAAACAAAGAAATCTGCTAATTTTATCAGAGCTGGACTTCTGAGAAGAATGCTTCTTAAAAGATGGGCTATGATTGCTCTGTTGTTTTTAGAATTAGGCACCAAAAAACTAGAACTGATAGGCAAGGTTGTTCTAGTTTGCCTAGATAGAAGTTTCTGAGCAGGCGAGCTAAGTTGGTTGTCATGGGGTATATTTCTGAGCTTGAGTAAATTCAAGAAGATATTGATATTGTCACACTTTGACCTGCCTGGTAATTCTTTGCACTCTGTACTGCATGTTCAACAAGGCCGTTTGACTGGATATTCAGGACTACTAGTAACATGGATAAAGTCCCACTCTTTAGCAAATCTCTGCAACAATTGACTGGTAAACTGAGAACCATTGTCAGAAATAACTTTGTGTGGACTACCATGGACTGAGAAATGAAGTATCATCTTAGTTATAACAGCACTGGATGTTAGGGTAGGTAGCAAATCGATCTCAAACCAGTTTGAATAAGAGTCTAACAACACTAAGTAATGCTGACCATTCCACTCAAATATGTCAGTTGCTACTGTTGGCCAAGGTAGTTCAGGAATTTGGCTTAGCTGAAGTGTTGTAAGGAAGTAGAAACAACAACTTTTGGACCTTTGAAAATGATACCATCTTCCATCAGCATCTCATCTCTGTATGGAAAATAAGGTTGTACTTCTGGTGGTACACAGGATTGCTTTGAAGGTCATCCTAAATTGATGAAGTGGTTGAGCTTTTGCAAAATTGAATCAGTCTTTGTATTATCTCTCCATGACATCAAAGTCAAAATTCCCTGCACCAAGCTGTTCCATGGTATTTCTGGGAGATCTGAATAAGGTATCAGCCAGATAAAGAAGTTTACCCTTTGTATAGACCATTTTGAAATTGTACTTTTGCAATTTGAGCATCATTCATTGTAGTCTTGCTGGAGCAAAATGCATAGGCTTCTTTAAAATAGTGACTAGAAGTTGATGGTCAGCTTCTATCTGGATAGCTCGGCCATAAATATAATCATGGAACTTCGAACATGCAAACACAATTGCCAAAAGTTCCTTCTCAATTTGAGCATACTGCATCTCAGTTTAGGTAAGAGTTCTAGATGCATAGGCAACAGGTCTGCCCTCTTGAAGAATAACTGCACCAAAACCGAACTTTGAAGTATCGCAGGAAAAAATTACTAGTTTATGGACATCATAGTATCTCAATGTAGGCGGGTTAGCAATTTGCTGTTTGAGGTTATCAAATGCTCTCTGGTGTTGTTCTAACCATAATCATGCAACATTTTTGCATGTCAGCTCTCTTAAAGGTGCTGATAATTCATTAAAGTCAGGGATAAATTTGCCCAAATAGTTAACCATACAAAGAAAACACTGTAAGGCTTGGACATTGTCTGGAGCTGGCATCTCTAGAATGGCTGCTTGCTTAGAAGGATCTGGTCATAAGTCTGTACTAGTAAATAAATGACCTCCATAAGTAACGTCTTGTAGTCTGAATTTGCAGTTCAGAAGATTGAGCTTTAAATTCACTTAATGCGCTCTGTTTAGAACTTTCCTGAGGTTTCTGTCAGCTCTGCTTCACCATTACCTTCAATCAGTAAATCATCAACTATTATAGCACATGGGTAGCCTGAAAAAATGTGCTCCATTGCACTTTGAAAGACTCCACTGCCAGAATTTATTCCAAAAGGCATCCTTAGGAATCTGTATCTATGAAATGGGGTACTGAATGTAGTCAGTAGTGAAGATTTATGATCAAGTATTACTTGCCAAAATGAACTCTTTGCATCCAAAATGGAAAACACAGTGGCATTTGGCATGAGGGTTGCAATTTTCTCCACTGTGAGCGTAGAATGATTAGGTCTTTTTAATGCCTTGTTCAAGTCTCTTGGATCAATGCATATTCTGATTTCATCTGAATTCTTCTTATGAGCAGCTACCATGGAGGATACCCACTCAGTCGGTTCTGTGACTGGACAAATCACACTTTGCTGCACCATTTTGTCTAACTGGACCTTGACTTTGTCCTGCATAGCTATTGGAACTCTTCTTGCTGGTCTGACCACTGGACTGACCTCTGGGTCTACTTTCATGGAATACGCAACTGGAAGTTTGCCTAGCTTGTTGTCGAAAACGTCAGCATATTTTGAGAAAATAGCATCACTGAAGCTGGAACTGGAGCATGTGCTTACATGATGAACTTATTTGGTAAAAGAAAGCAGTTTCATTCTCAAACTGTGTCTGAGACCTAATAATGACTGCACAGGTCTTCTGACTACATAAAATTGCAAGCTATAACTATTCCCACCGAATAGCATGAAGCACTACTGAACCTTCAGTTTGATTATCTTCATAAGCAACAAGCTTTGCACAATTGCCCAAATTAAGTTGCTCACCAGCCCTCACTTTAGCAAATGTTTCTGCTGACATTACATTATACTTTGAACCACTGTCCACTTTGTGCTCCATGGGTTTACCATTGATCAGGACAATACAAAACACTTCACTCTTTGCCAACAAATCTACTGCATTAACCTTTTCATTGACCACTGATACACCAGCTACATAGAAAGTAGGGTTGCAGCTTTCTATATGGTCAACTTGCTTTTCTGATCTGGTCCATCTCAGAAAGCAAACTCTCTGAAGCAACAATTAATAGAAGCATAGCAATATAGCTGTTTATACTGAGTGCATTAATGCACTGAAGTATATATATTTCAGAATGAACGTACACATTTCAGAAGGCTAATATTGTGTTCAACATTATCTAAGCATATTATGCACCACAACAGAGCTGAAACCATCATTCTGAATAAAGTAAGCAGAAAATTTCCTCTCTGCGATTGGAGTGGACTTATGCTAGCAGTTCTAATGAGAGATGCATGTTCATGCATGTGCATGAATGAGCATGTGTAGGCTGGAGAGTTAATATATTCAGACAAAGGCCATTTTAGGAAAGGGTCAAGAAAACTAGTAAACTGCTTAATGAATGTATGCAAAACCAAACTGTATACAAGGAAGCAAAATGTGTATGCTTTAAGAATACAGAAATGCACAACCTGCTTTGTATTTAGTATTCCTAAATAGTTAAATGAGAATGTATAAAATTATAGGAGAGATGTAACAAGGAAGCATATTACAAAGACAAAGAATTTGCATTAATGTTTTTATTGTTCTGTTTCTCCACTTCCTTCCCACTCAGCTGTTTAAACCAATGTTTAAGAAAGTGAAGTCTTTAAATAATAATAAAAAAAAGCTTTACTGCCATTTCTAACGTGCAAACATTGTGCAGTTCTACTTTATAATGTAACAGGTGATGAAAAGGAACAATTGATCTATTAATCATAATGCTTTAATAACAGCACTGTGCAGAAGTAGTTGTGTTCAGAGGTAGTATCATTTTATAGTTTTAATATGCTGGGCTTATAAACTTTATAGCTTTACGCACACTGACTTTATTAACAGTTTCCAATTTCTCCACCAGTTAACGATACCCCCATAAAAGATGAAGTTCTACTTATGGCCCACAAAAGGATAGTTTATCAGAAAATTATAATATATCTACAATATTGCCAATTAATGTTATTGGTTATTATTAAAAAAACCTCTCAATGCTTGCCTTTTGTTCTAAAGGGAGACATGCTAACTAACAACTGTTCCTCGATGCCAACAGCTTTGGACCAATATGATTAACATAACTTTAGCCATTTACATTAATACAGATCTGTTTTGTAACAGGCATAGAGTCTCATCCACTCTTCTTCAAAAAAGAAATATACAAGTCATTTACCCACTGCTATCCTAGCTTAACAACTCCTTTTCTTGGCTTACATATTAAAATATGTGCACACATGGTACTTTCACAATGGGTCCTTAATGCAAGTGTTTTGAATGATGCATGCATTATAGCACAATGCACTAGTTGTCAAAATATTATTATCCCTCTGCATTGAAAGGGTAACAATCCTGTGGTATTTCTCTGAGATTGCTTAATTAACTATATTTTCTATTTTTTAAGTGTACTTTTGTGATATGCTCTTTGTAGAAAAGGATGATGAAGTATTAGATGGTTCATTATAAAAAAGTAACAGATGCATCAGATTGTAACATATAGGTTTATGAGCAGATCTCCAATCATAACTAGTTTTTTATGTGTTCAAGCATGAATGTCAAGAAATTTAGCTCAAGAGCATATCTTGTTTAGGGTCTTTTCTCAGTTTTGCCAGTGCAGCCGCTAGGCCCTGAACCCCCTTTTGCTCCATTTCAGTAATCTGCTGGACTCCAGTCTAATCAAACAGCTCAAATAGCTCCACATAGTTTCACTGTGAAAGTTGCTGTTTGACAGTTTACAATACATGTGCAGCTATGTGCTCCATCTGCCAACTCTGCATGCTTTCCAATCCCACTTTTTCCTGATACCCCTCAAAGCATCCAGCAGTCATCCCAATGACCTCCCCTCAAATCCATATTTATCACCCAGATGCAAAGGGATATGACTTCCCCAGCATGTCTGGCTACTGAGTGAATGTTCCTTGTTGTTTTTTACAATGCCTCCTTTCTAGTGTATCCTGCCCTTGCTTGTTTCCCTCAACCCCCAACAACGTTAATAGCTTGTTCATCCTTTCACTGCTGAATCAACAAAGGAATAATTTTATTCACCCCTCCCTTCTTTGTCATCCTACACAGACTCTATATCATCAGCAGAGTGACACATCTGCCCCATGTTGCTGCTATGCAGGGCTTGAACCCTAGCCAAAGACTGTACTCTTGCCTCAAGACGGCTAGATGTGGTTGGCTGTGCCTAATATTTGCTGTTCCTGCTATTAATTCAGGTCTTCCTTTTGACAGCTGTCTTTTCCATTTCACAACTGACCCCATCTCCCCAACCTGGATGCTCCTGTCCATCTCTTCAAGTAGATTTGCTGCCTGTAGGGTACTAGACACCCATCATAGCATGAAGTATTTAGATGTTGTAGCCATCATAACTGCAGGAAGAAATCAAACAAAACCACAACAGATACAGTGAGGTAAATAACATAATGTATATAGATAATGGCTACTGTTATATCAAACTTCCCTTTGGTGTCAGGCCTGCTTTCCATTGTTCTGATGTTTCTGAATTTACTCCTCTACATAAAGAAATTTTTTTTTTTTTGACACACACTTGTTCATCTCCTGCCTATCTAAATGAATGTGCACAATTAATCAGGCCATAAACAGTTACTACTGTATTTTCTTAGTTACAGAGTTAGGCCTACCTTCCCCACTATATGTCTTTCTGTTAAAATAACCTTCAAGAATTTGCATAGGCTTCATGTTGCATTAACAAATGATTGATCATCTCCCATCCCCATAATCAGGCTTGCCTTCTGACTGATTTTTGTGTTCTCTCTCTCTCTCTCTTTCCTTTTAAATAAAATTACACTAAACATAGTTAAATATTTAGCATCAGGTGCTTTTATCACCTGCTAGAGAAGACAATAACCTCTTTTCTCCTCAATAATTTCAGTAGACCTTTCCCTGTAGCCTAAACCATGACAATGCAGGTTCCAGTATGGCCACTGCACCCTCTGACCCTGTGAAATGATGCGCATTCCAGCTGTCAGTATGACATCTGTCACATGACCTTTTGCTCCAACAAGGCTCGCTGTGGCAGAAACAGCATTCCAGACAACTTAGAAGTTTCAAAGATAGCTAAGACACTTTGACTCACCACTGACATCACACAAATATGCTGCACATAACTATGGAGGTCACAGGCATACACACAAATATTTTAAACATGACATTACTTACTCAAACCTCAGCAACAAGTAAATAGCTACATCTCATCTATGGATCTGGTCAAAGAAAGCAACACACTAAACAGCAAAAAACGTGCAAGTCAGTGTTATATTTCATATTTTATACTACGTGGGCAAGGGAATTAATTAAACACTGATTTTAGCATTATTTCACCGGCTGCTACAATTCTAGTACTACATAGAGTCCTTGAGGAATGAAAACTTTAACATAACACTTAACAACTTCAGCATTTAATGGCATTTAATAACTGCACCATTTAATACAACACAAAAATATTGTATTTCTAACACTAATTATACAGCAGTGCCATGAGCAATAAAAATATTTGCTACTAGGAATGTGCCTAGGTATCCAAGACTTGCTTTGTTCTTTGTCATTATAATTTTAAAACAGCTTAATAGACAGATCTTCCTGTTACCCCAGAGCAGTAAGCCACTCACAGGAGCAGCTATTTACTTAACTAGCTACAAACAAATGCAGTTTTCCGATGAGTGAAATGAGTAGTCGGTCATGGAGCTGGACCAGCCTGCTATACCACAAAGAAGGGAAGAATTAGGTGAGGGGCCAAGGAGGAATAGCATGGGCGTGGGGTTAGATGCAAGCCATGCATGCTAACTCTAACCCTACTCCTACCCCTGCCTCTAACCCTAACCCTGCACATTGATCCCATCCACATTGACCTTGCAAAATCCATGTATAACTCGAGGTCCATGTTGATAGTCTAACCCTCCTACCAGTATGAAATTCGATTGAAAGCCTTCAGGAGTTCTACCCAGACCAGCTTAGCTTCCGTCTTCAACAAAACCGTTGGAGCAAACAAAGTGCAACTGCACTTGTGTGCAAGTGCAAGTGGTGTGCATGCACAAGTCTTTATATTTGTAAAAAATAAAAAATAAACAGAGAAACTAGTGGTCTTAAAACTTCGTTGATGAGCTCAGTCACAATAATTTCCAAAAACCATGAAACCCAGGTAGTGTTCCAAAGCAACAAGCCTTTATTTGTCACAGACAAGCGACTCTCAATAACAATAAATCAGAAATATTTTAACAATGTTAAACATATCAGCTTTTATATACGTAGAAGTAAGTGTGGAAAAAATACATAATGTTTAATTTTAAACCAGCCTGTTCAAGGCAAACAATATAAACAGGGCCGTAAAAGTGCATTTTAGAACAGCAAATACCCACACACCACTACTTATTAGGTCAAACTAAATCCTAGTTAAGGAAAACACTACCTATCTATGTGCAGCCCACATTCCCAAATCCAGTATTGAGAAAAGCGTAACATGCACATAAAAAAGACTGACTTTTAACTAAAATCTCTTTTGGCTAACTAATGCAATAAAGTCTTCATCAGGTCTGTGACAAGAACTAAAATCATATACATAGGTAGATAAGTAAAAAGAGCTAACTAGATTGATACAAGAAAAAAACACACATAGCTATCTAAACATAAACACTATCTAAAAATAACACTATAAATATAGCTATATATATATATATATTTATATATATATATATATGTCTAATTGTATCTAATATGTATTACTGTGTATAAAAACTAAGTTATTTACAGCTCAGAAAAAAATTTAGAAATAATTACATCAGGGCTGGTAACTCGGCACGTAAAAATCCACTACCAAACATTAGCAGACCGGAGTTCCGCTGTGGCGACCCCTAACATAAGCCGAAAGACACAACATTTACAGCTCAGAAAAAAAAATGTCAGTGCTTAGCAGTTAAAAAAAACTATCATGACAGTTTTCATGTTTACAGCCATGAAAACATGTTTATTCAATGAAAACCAGTAGGAAAAAAAAACACACAAAATAGTGAATGAAGTAAACTAGTAATATGTACAAGTGTGCAGGTGTGTGCATGAGCATGCACCATATGCTAAATGTGGGAATTATACCAATACTTCATGGTAATACTTCTGGTAATAGTGGCATGAAAAATGTGTGTTTTGAATTTACCATTTAAATCTCTGGTATGATGCAAGAGTATACTAAATCTAATCAAAGTAAAATTGAGGTTCAGGTAACTAAACATAAAAACATTTATATACATACCACACATCATTTTTTATTATTTTTAGTACATAAAAATATTTCCTCAAAAATTCCCTAAAAAAAGTTTACAGATTGCGTGGCAGTTTATGTAAATTCAACACACTTTTAATAGAGCAATAGTAGTTAATTCCTGGTTTTCTGAATGTATTCAATTTCAGCTGACAGCATAATTCTGTTTTCTCAAGCCCACCATTAATGTCTGCTTCAAGCTCATCCATTTCGACACAGTCCAGAATGATAAATTTAAAACCAGGATGCCAGAAAGATGACCCGAGATCCTCCTTTTCAGTTAATTCATAGTCATACCCACATCTTACCCATAGAATATATTATCATGGAACTTATAAACAAAGACATTGGCAACCTTAAAACACTAGACCCCACCCAGTTTGGGTTTGTGAAGGGCCGATCTTGTCTCCTGAACCTGATTGACTTCTTCGAATCAGTCTCCAGAGCTGTGGACAAGGGTAAGGCAGTCCATACAGCCTATCTGGACCTCACCAAGGCCTTTGACACCATCCCCCACTCTGTAATCATAGATAAACTTACTAAGCTTGGCATTAATCCCTACGTCAGTCGATGGGTTGCCAACTGGCTTACTGACAGAACCCACACTGTAAAAGTAGCTGACTCCAAATCCAGCTCCAGACAAGTGACAAGTGGAGTGCCTCAGGGTTCAGTCCTGGGACCTCTCTTGTTTAGTATCTACTTCGCTGAAGTACAGGCCAACACTAAGGGACTCTGGCTAACAAAGTTCACAGATGACTGTAAACTGGGAGTCATTATTGAATCCCCAAATGATGTGGATACTCTACAAAAGGGCCTTACAGAAACAGATGCTTGGTGCCAGAGCCATGGGCTCAAGCTCAATGCCAAGAAATGTATAGTTATCCCCTTTGGGAAAAAACATGTACCCGTGAATTACCACATAGGTGGCAGTACATTAAACACCGAAATTAACCTATGAACCTATAAGCATTTTTTTAACTTAATAACTCCGTAGATGGCCTAATGGTTAAGATGTTTGCCTTACAAACACAAGGTGCAGGGTTTGAGTCTCACAAGGGATAATTGGCTAGGCTTAAAATGGCTTGCAAGGGCAGTTAGCCTAGTACTAACCTATGAACCTATGAACCTATGAACCTATGAAGTGTGATAAGAGACTTAGGGACACAGGTGGACAGTGGTCTCACCTTCAATAATCACATCGCCACAACAGTCAGGAAATCCTTCTATGTGGCACACCTCATCACTAAGGGCTTTTCATCCAGAAAAAGGAGGTCATTGTCCCACTGTACTCATCCCTCATTAGACCCATTATAGAATACAATGCCCCATTTGGTATGTACCTCTCAAGACATCTACAACAACTGGAAAGGCCGCAGAAATACCTCACTAAAAGAATCACAGGCCTAAAGTAGATGCTCTGTGCTGACCGCCTTAAAAAACTCCAGCTATACTCTGTCGCATATCGTCTACTCCGAGGTGATCTCTGCTTAACATACAAGGCTATGTCAAACCCAGAGCTGTTGGACATGCTACACTTAAAGAAATGCCAATCCCTCAGAATCACATGCTCCAGGGATCTAAACCTTGTCATCACAATAAACAAAACATGCTGGAGGGATAGGTCCCTGACCCAGAGACTCCCCAGACTCTGGAATAGACTGCCTATACATGTCAAGCAGAGCGCCTCTTTGGCCCTCTTCAAAAGGAACCTTGATGACTGGATGAGAGAAAGGAAATTCACCCCAGGGATCACATCAGTCACCCTGCTAGACAGGGGTCCAGGAAAGTAAATAGTGTGGGAAGAAATAGCCAGGGAATTATTATGGCTAGGCTTGTATAGGCCCTAGGGCCGATAGCCTAGTACCAATCTATGAACCTATGAACCTATAAAATGCAGGACTTTACACATGGCCTTATATATACAACTTTTTCAGTATTACAGTTACCACCTGCTGAAGTTTTCACCATCTTTTTAAGATAGGGGCACTCGAATGACTCGCACGTCATCAAGTACTCACAAAAAATGCAGTTAGTTGACCCACAGATTTTAGTGCTCATGTCATCCTCATTTTTCTTTTTCTTTTCCACAGCTACATATGCTTCGGATGTTTTTATATACAAAAGTAGGGTGCTCTCCTAAAACCCTTACAAACTGATGATTGTCCTTGAGGATGGCCCAGTTCTCCTTAATAATGACTTTAATTGTAATGAAATTACAAGTGTAAGTTAGAATGCAACTGTCCTTACTTTTCTCATCTTTTGGATTAGGGTGGCCTCATTGCATAATTCTACCAAAACGTCTAAGCCATACAGGGTCCTTGTTAATTTTAGAATCTCTAATGGGATTCGGGATCACATGTAACATGTTTGATTCATATCCTCTGGTTAAGAAATAATTTTCAACATCATTCATATTTTTGGGAAAAGGGGCCAAATCTGTGGTAATGTGTGCTAATCTGTAGCCTTGTGGTGGAGTGGTTAGCGTTGTTGCCTCACAGCAAGAGGTTCTCTGGTTTGATTCTGGGATGCCTTCTGTGCAGTCTGCATGTCCTCCATGCATTCACATGGGTTTGCTCTGGTTTCTTCCTACATTTTAAAGACATGCATCTAGAGTGTTTCTCCCTGGGTATTCACTGAAAATGGGCTCTGTCCCGGTCAGACTTTCCTGGTAAACAAATGTTAAATAAATAAATTTTATTACACTTTGCTTAGTTTTTACTGGATGCATACTGTCTCTGTGAAGTAAGTAGTTCACTCTTGTTGGTTTCCTTTATAAGTTACTAATTAATTTTCCTCTGTCTTTATTAATATTTGCGTTTCTCACATTGGTATGTTCTAGCAATGATGATATAATCATATATTATGGATCTATATCATAAAATCAGCATTACTGAATGTCAAACTGCATATGATCAGAACTATATTATTGACATTCCACAACATCGAAAAGCAAAACCCAAACAAAATCTGTGTTTTTGCAGGGAACAAGCCACCCTGCACCCTCCACATCCCCTACAAATTATGTATACCAACTCCAAGACTGAACTACATTGGGGAAAGGGTAAACTCCCTGATCCCCACTGTATTACAATCTCAGTGCAAACACTTCAGGTTTTCAGAGTTGGCTTAGAGGATTAAGGAGTTGTTTCCTGTGGTCCAGTGGTGCAAGGTTTGATTCCCCCAGCCTCCATTGTCTAATCATGTGACTATAAGCAAGTCACTTAACCAGACACTGCTCCTGGACTGAGCCTGACAAAGGTCCATGGAGATCAGAGCTCTACACACGAAAACAAATACAAATTAAAATAAAAAATGATATGGTCTTGACCATATGAAGTTCAACTTTCGAAAAACCTGAAAGAGAGCCATATATATACAGGGACAGAAGAAATGCTTTGCCAGTCCTTTCAAGGAATTAAAAGCTACGGTATCTGAATTTTTGTGAAGATGGCTGTGTTAAGCCTGCTAGTTGTGATCTGAGAATTAAGGCACAGGTTGCTTAACAGTAGGTGACTTGGCAAGTGAATCAGCAGTATTAGGAAGTCCATATAGAGCTGTTAAATGTGCACATCATGGCATGAATGGATATATTGAATTGCTGTAACCCAACTTGATCTCTGCTTCTCGTATGATTCTAATTAAAGTGGGTCAGATCAGAGGCAATCCATGCAAGAGCTTACATTAATAGGCAAATCTGACATAGTCTCCTTATCACAATGTAGCAATTAACAGCACTGAAATATCTGATGTTTAGAGCTTGATGCAGAAACTTACTTATTTATACGGGCTTGAGGCACTGGTGTGCAATAAAACTGGAGGTCATTAAATTCCAGTTAGTTTTCTTTTTCTAATATTGTAAACTGGCACTTACAATCATTTAATGGCATACTGCCATGTATGGTTTAACCAGTAATTAAAACATGTGGTGATAACTAGATGATGATCAGTTACTTCAGGACCCTTGTGTTTGGTTTGTTGTATGTTCTTTTTATATGACTGGCTGCCAGAAATCTAATTAAAAAGCTTTTGTTGTGTTTCAGTTACCACTGTCTATTAAATAGCTAAGATTGTTGTAACTAAACAAGTTAATGATTGCTTCTATCAGTATGAGAAGTTAAAATTAATAAGCATAGGTACGGCGGTAGCGTTGTTACCTCACAGCAAGAGGTTCTCCCGTTTGATTCTCAGCTTGGCTTTGGAGCGCCTTCTGTGTGGAGTCTGCATGTCCTCCCCGTGGTTGGGTAGTGTTCAAAAGACATGCGTGCGTAAATGGGTGTGCCTTCGTTGAAGGTCGGGCATCGAGCTGGCACCTCTGCGTTTCATAAAAAAAAAAAAAAATTCTACTGCCAATCATTAGTGGACCGGAATTCCGCTCTGGCGACCCCTTACCGGGAAAAAGCCGAAAGACAAACAACAACATTGTTTAAGTGTCAGTTGACAGCTTCAAAGTGGAGAGGCATGCTTATATTGGTATATGGATACAAGTTACAGTAGTTGTAGTAAGAGAATCTTTGGAAAGGTTTAAATGAAGGATGACTCGGTCAAGACTAACTCATGCTTGTAGTTCGTTAGTACATTGGGAAGAGGTATCCAGTTCACCATGGAGCTATTCATAATCTTATGTTGAGTAGTAACTTGTGAGCCTGCACATGAAAATGGTGGGAAACAAAATTTTGGGCAGTTTTAACCCTGCATTCCCCAATAAGAGGATTTGGAGGACTTTAGAAATATTGATTCCATAGCACAATCTGTAAATAAAGCACTTTGTACAAAGTAAGGGAGAGGGTTGAGGCTTCATGTCCCATCAGGGTAAAGTGTTTTTTACCATGGGTTGTGTGATACACAGCAAGTTAATCTATTACTAAAGTGGCTACAAAGAGATATTGCCGTTGGAGAGGAGATGGTGAAAAGTTTGTACAAAGCATTGTAACCATAAGGCAGCTAGTAAACATACTAACAGTAAGTAATAGAAACCAGAATATTTATACATATTGACTACAGGGTAGTTCTGGATAGTGCTTTATATGCTTGAATTTGAACATGGGGAGTTAGGACTCTCGTTCCTTTGTTAGATGAAACAAAGTGATATGTTAAGATGGCATTATGAAAGAAGGTGTACTCACATTGCATTTAAACATTTTTAAGGCTTATCAGTACTGAACTGTGTCAGACAAGCCTGTCATAGGTTAGGCAGAGAACAAAAGTGCTGAGCTGAAGGCAAGCCCCTGGCAGGCAGCTGTAGTCCTGCTGGTAAGTCAACTACATTGAGCAGCATAAATGATACAGGGAGTTAGTCCCTCCACACACATACACACACACCAACATATACATACACACACACACACACACACACACACACACACACACACACACACACACACTAAAGTGCTATAAAAAAAGAGAGGGGGGTGGGGATAGTGGCTGTCATGATGTAGACAGTGGTGTCAAGTTGGGTATCCATATCAATCAAGTCACACTCAGGGGGTCTAGCATGGGGTCATAGAACAAGTATCTTTTTCAATACAAGTCAAGTAATGCAGCTTCTGGGTTCAAGTCCCTTACAGGCTTTGAGCCAGGGGTTGTATTAAAAAAATGGAAGCATAAGGAAACACCAGACTGTTGCTGGGGGCATGGGTAATTACCTAAACAGGGCATCAGAGCTTATAAGAAAACAAATGTATATATATATATATATATATATATATATATATATATATATATATATATATATTATATATACATACATACAAATAGAGAGAGAGACAAATGGAGGCACAATGTAAAACGTTAAAAATGTATATTATATATAATATATATATATGTGTTTGTGTGTGTGTGTGTGTGTGTGTGTGTGTGTGTGTGTGTGTGTGTGTGTGTGTGTGTGTGTGTGTGTGTGTATATACATACATATTTATGAAGAAAGGGGTTGATCTGGCAGAAGGACGTTGAGGGAGGTAAAGCAAGGCTTAGCTGTCATTTTGCTTCTTGCAGGGTCACAGAGTGAAAGGACAACTCAAGGCAAGGCACCAAAGACCCTGGAGGACAAGGGCTAGACTTGTGAAGAGGACAACATAAGGTGTCCTGTGCAGAAGGACCATGAGAAATGGAAGGCATTGATATTGCAGGTCAATTCATTCCTGGATGGAATGTCTAGGAAAGAAGAAGGCCCAGGAGAAGAAACAAAAGCTAGTCATGGGTAAAAAGAGGATAAAGAGACACAGCACCAACATAGCAATGTAGTAGGAGTCAAACCAAGAGAAAGAAGCAAAGTTTTCGCCTCGCTGACATCAATGGCTGGGTGGCAAGTTATAACACACCAGTACCCCCACCTGCAAAGTGAACAGACAGGTAATCAGCTAGAGGAACATAACAAATATGAAGGTGGGCAGCACAAGTGCCATCAGACAGAGTGAAGGGAATATATTAGTGGCATGCTGGCCACCCTCCCTGGAGAAGGGTGGACTGTCCTACAGGATTTATTGGGACAGGGATGGATATGCCTGGGGCAGGAAATAAACAAAGGAGTCCAAATCTAAGGTAGTAGGAAAATGGGATCATATGTGGAGGGAACAGATTACCTGGTGTTGTCCCTCTCAGTGCCAACATGTCCAATGATGCAGAGCCATTAAGGGAATCAAAAAGGGGAGACTGAGTCAGCTGATGGGCATTATCTGGTTATGACCAGAGTACAAGTGACTGGGGTACAAAGAATCTTTGATACAGTGGCACAGGGCAGGAAGCTTTTAGCAGTGGTTCTTGCAACCCTAGGAAAGAGTAGACTACCTAAATGGGATGGCAAGAAACTCATAATTGGGTTATAGACTTCTTGTACCTTATGGCCATAACCTTAGACAAAGAACCACAGCAAGGGCTTCCTATGATAACTATATGGCTCTATATTCTGGTTTTGGTATAACCATAAGTTCCACAAGCTAAAAGCAGAAGACAAGACATTGTGGTGGAAAGTTAAGCATGTGGATGCATGGCTAATTACCATGGATAAGTTGTTGCCCCAACAGCAGGAAGGGAGACAAGTTTCAGAAACTGTTGAGCCTTTAATGCTGGCAAGTGTCATTGTGTGGCTTGTTGGTTCTTGCATTAGTACACATTCTGCATCAAAGCCACCTGAGTCTTCAGTCTGGGGCCCAGTAGGAAGGCTTTGCCTGAGCTGGGAGCAAGATAGGTATACACCTTTTCCCCTGGGCAAAACCCATATCCCATGGAAGAGGTACAGGCATGGGAACAGGAGACTTGAGGGTGGGGGGGTGACAGGATATACTTTCTTGCAAGCCAGGGATGCCATCTCGCAATCACTGTTAAGGTGCTTCAGTGGATACTGGCTGGTTATCTGAAAAAGAAGGTGGCCAAGCAGCTTGTACAAAGCTTTAGCTGTGGTTTTATATTCAAGGCACAGCTAAAGTCCTGAAATAAATCTTGCAATAACTTGTCTTCTGTGAAGGGATGGGAAAGTTTGCTTTTATATTTAATAGAGTAATAGATCCAGCTGGGCAGAGTGGCCTGCCCATTTTCCACACCACCATTTAACAGGTACAAGACCTTACCAAATGGACTAGCTCCCAAGAAGAAGCAGGGGATTTTTGCATTATACACTGTCTATCTTATGCAGACAGGAGGTTAAGGTTTAGTACATGTCCCGTGATGACATGATAGACATACTTAGAGATAGAGGGTTTACATGGATAGCTAAGCTGAAAGTAGAGTCCACCTTTTACTTGTTTCTTTTACAACCAAAATACTGGCATTTGTTGGGAATGAAATTTGAGGATAAGTACTACTTTGACAAAGAGATGCTGATGGCATACAGAGTGGCATGTGCTACCTTTGAAAAATTCCCCAGCAGATATGGCAGGCAGAGGAAAGGCTATGCATTGCCATTCATTTCCTGGGATCATTTTTTAATCTTGGGTCCATTCAAGGAGTCCATCACTTGAGCAATGATGAAGTTTAAAGGGAGTATGCGATATGCAGGGGTACTTTGTCACCAGGAAAGGAAGAGGGATCAGCAAAGGTCATAACCTTCCTAGGCTTGCAGACTGACACCAAATCCCAAAGAGTATTTTGGCCTGATGACAAGCTGCAATGGCTGAAGGACAGAAATGAGATGGCGAAAGTGAAGAAGAAAGCAAGGGTGGGGAAGATCATGGAATTACTGGGTCTGCTCACTTTTGCTTATTGAGTGGTCACTCCTGGTCACACATTCAGTAGCTCTCTGGAAAAGGTGCTACAGATAGGTAAAGAGAAGTATCTCTGAGTCAGGTTCACCAAAGAAATGACAGCAGACCTGCAGGTTCTGGTTTGACTTCCTGAAGGCTTTCAATAGTAATATATACTGGTAGGAAGATTGGACTAGCAACATTGAGATCGAGTTATACATGGATACAGCAGAGTCAATGAGGGTGGAAGCTTTCTGCCAGATCATAGTTCTCAGCACCTTGCCCAGTTATGTGGGATGAAAAAGGGAGGGACGAGATATAATTTATGCCCATTTGAGGAGCATTAGTTGTATGTAAAGAGGATTTCAGAAACCACATGATTAGGTTCCATGCAGACAATCGGGTTATAGTGGTAATGCTGTCTGTGAGGTATGCTAGGATGAAGAAAGTACCCATGGAAATTTGAAGATTGATGTTACACACTATACAGTTCAACATGTCTTTCTCTTTAGTGTATGTGCCAGCTATGTGGAATGACCTTACAGATTCTCTTTCTTGGCAACAGCTTCATACATTCAGAGCCCTAGTTCCTGGAGCAGATCTTGAAAGATAACATATACAAGATATTATCTGGAACACTGGACAATAATGATAGGAAGGCTGGTGAGGGAATCATGGACAACTAACACCAGGGCAACTTATGCCAGATCACTGCAGCTGTTCATGGGCTTCATGAAGGACCCACCACAAAATGAAAGAACGCAGTTGTCACATTTCATACAAAGGTTTTGGAGCAGAGGTGGGAATGTGGGAATGCTGTGATGATAGCCAGGGTACATTCCACAGCTATCAGCTGGATGCTGAAGAGAGCTACGTCCCCAATTTGAAAAAAGACTGACTGGTGTTTAGGATGCTCAAGGGATGGGGAGAATTAGAGGAAGAAGTTGAGATGCAAAGAAGTCACTAGGGAAACGGCTGTTGCCCAAAGTAATGAAAGCTTTGAGAAGAAATGTGAATAGCTACTGCAACTTTATGATGTAGGCCCATCTCTTCCTTATAATGTACTATGGGGCCTTCAGAGTGGGAGACCTGGTGAAGTGAGTGGCAGTGATACTGCAGGACAAGGGTTTAAGTTAGAGAAACCTAGTTGTAACTGATGTTGCTGTACAGATCTGGCAATGTTCCTCAAAAACTAAGCAGGAGGTGATTGGCCAGCAGGTGTTAATCTAAGCAGTGAAAAAAAGAACTCTGCCCAGTGGGATTATCAGCCACACTCCACCATTATACACAAAAACAATGAGCTTGCCTTTAAAATGGAAGACAGTAGACCAGTCACATGGAAACAGGAGGATGCAACATGGTTATCACTGCCACTCCAACAGGATAGGTTGGGCCACTGACTTTGGGGAGTAAGGTGCCTCAGATGAAGTTATTAAAGAAGAGTAGAGGTAGAGGTCAATGTCTTTCTTGATGTCTTGATGTATGTAAGATAATATATATATATATATATATATATATATATATATATATATATATATATATATATAGATACGAGCAGAGATGATTGAAACTTGTATCTGGGTCAGTTAAGCCAAATGAAAAAAAAAAAACAAAACAAAAAAGAAAATACATGGGCCTATACATATATGTATATACGGAAAGAGTGGACAAAAAATGAAGAAAGATATATCTGGAGTTATGGTGTGCAGTGATAATGCAAGTTGTTTCTTAATTGTTACAGGTGTGCAGCATATTTTCATAAATGTGAATTCCCATATGCAATGTGCAGCAAAGACAGTGGTGGTCTGCCCAGGTGGAGATGAGCTGGAATTAGCTGGATCAAGGTGGAAGGTTCATTGGAGCAGATGGTGGGCATGTGCTGTCACCAAGTGATGCCTACCATCTATCAGTTTTTACAAGAATTTGGTCAACCTACAGTTATACTGCTCCACCTGAGAGAGAATGACTTGGGGATATTCAGTGAAAGAAGACTGATAGGCATGATAGTGAGGGACTTGCTGATGGTTGATGGGGGGGGGGACACATCTATCTGATCAGAAAAGCTAGGCAGGTTGGTTTGGAGGCAGTCTGTTTGTAATGCAAACATAGAAAGGACCAAGAAGTATAATACTGGGAAGGTGGCAAAAATGGCCCCAAAATACGATCTGTTAGTACTGAGACATAAGGATTTGGAAGACAGAGACCCATCTTGTTCAGACCAAACAGGATTCACTTTAAAGACTTCTGCATAGACATGTTCAATGTACTGGTGGCTTTCCTATACAAAGAGCTTTGCAGCAAAGAAGAAAAGGGGCCAATCTGTACTCAAAACGTAGCAGGTGGGAACAGGCAGCCATGACATGTAGGCTGCCTGGTAAGCCATCAGCTTGAAGGAAATGGATGTCCCTCTCCTGTTCCTGCCATGGTTATTCATTACTTGCCTCTCAGAGAGAGAAAGGAGGGTTCAGGCAACCTGGCAGTGCTACTTCATCAGAACATATAGTGGTGCAATGACAGCATGCCCATATCTGTAGTGCTCTGGCAAAATTGCAGGCCAGTATGTATTGAATCAATTTCACATGGTTTCCCGGCACTCATGATCTGCAGGTTCAAAAAGGTTTAGAGTCATTCGAAAGGAGGAGTACAGAAAGTATCCAGAGGAACATGAGCTAAGCAGGTAAAAATGGGTAGGATAAGTCTGAGATTGGGAAATTGCTATTGTTATGGTGATTACTGAACTGTCTTATTAATTAATGTAAAGTGAAATATCGGACCTGTGGCTGATCTCAATAAAACTAGTTTTTGATTTTCAAACAAGTGTAGTCATTTGCATGTTTGGTCTGAAAAAGAGTAAGTGCCATTTTAGGATGGACAAAATGAGCTGTGCATTATGAAGCTAGACCAGGCTTGGTCCAATTAGGTGGCTGTGCCATAAGGAAGGGGCAGGTCAGGTGAAGGGTCAAGGAGGAACAACACAAGCATGGGGTCTGTCACAAGGCAGGATAGGCAGGAATAAACCCATCCTTTTCTCCTTCACAGCCCACAAGTTGGGGACTAGGGGGCTGCCAGTTTTGGAGTCATCAGCTTGAGAGGAGGATGCCCCCTCCCTCTCTCCTGCTGTGGTTATCTATTACATGTCTCCCAGAGAGAAAAATGAGATCTGGACCCCTTGGCACTGCTATGTCTCTGGAACATATAATGGTGCTAAAGAGCACTAGCCCATATTTGTGGCATTCTGGCAAATTAGCATACCAGGCTGTACTTGATTCACATTACCTGGTTGCCTGTCACCAGAATTCATGGCCTTCATGTTCAAGACAGGTTCGGAGTCATTTGAAAGGAGAAGCAGAAAGTAGCCAGTGGAACATGAGACAGACTGACATGAAAGGCTAGGCTTAGTCTGGGAATAGGAAATGTCTTTAGTTATGGTAATTATTTAACTTAATAATTAATGGTAAAGTGAAATAGCTGACCTGTGGTTGATCTGAATAAAACTGTTTCATGATCTCCAAACAAGTGTGGTCAGGCTGGGGATGGACAACTCATTCGGCAACCTCTTACACATCAGGCCCCATGGCATTACCTGTGTAATTCCCTGTCCCACAACCCACAGAGCTTTATCTTACACAAACATAATCAGCCAAATTTGTTTCTGTTAACATTTTTGCATTCAGCTAAGTCTCATAGCAGCAACACATATGTGCCAGCTTTACTCTTTTTTTTTTGTGCTATACACTTCTCTCTCACTTTTTCTCTCTATATACACACACATAGATAGATAGATAGATAGATAGATAGACAGATAGATAGATAGATAGATAGATAGATAGATAGATAGATAGATAGATAGATAGATAGATAGACATAGATACTCATTATATGAAAATCACAAAACCCTTTGTAACCTGTAAGCCCTATAATTAAACTCCTACTTCCGGCTAACCAGGCCTCACCAGCATCTTGCTTCCATATGGTCAAGGGCTGAGTGCAGCCCCACTTTGTTCACTACAACAGTTTTACTGTAGAAAGAGGCTGAGCTGGATGCGAGATGAGATCACCTTAGTTTTTTCTATCCAGCTCTTCCTTCCACCTAACTTGTTCAACCCCTTATTCCTGCCTTCTGTTATCCAAGATCTGCTGCTTAAATCCACTCTCATCTGTGACCCACTTATGAGAGTCCTGCCTATTCCCTAATGATGTTATCAATTTAAGTAGTCATATGATCTCCGTGAGAGGAGAGGGCAGGACACTTCTCATCCCTATCACCAGTTGAACTGAAATTGAACTATTTGCAGCCCCTGCTACAAAATAGACACTAATTCTTCAAATTAAATATGACAAAATGTAGTTTCATCATTTCAGGGCAAAATAGCTTAAAACTCAAAACATTTTTTTTTCTAAGAACTGTAAAACTGCTGCTAGAGACAGTGAACCAGAATTCCTTCTTAATTTAGTATTGATTTTTATAGGTGCTTCTCAGCTGGTAAGAAATCATGTGACTACATGAGTTATTACAGTAGTAGAACATAATACTTTTTAAACTCAAATGTTTCATGACAAGGACTTAAAACAGGTTAAATATGTTCCTTTGGTAATAAACGGAGCCCAGGCAGTGCTATCTTGTCTGCGTAGCTTACATAAATTTCATATATTTTCAAATGACACAGTTCTCTGGTTACTCATCCACCATGAAACTCATTTCACATATCATCCATTATGTGGTAAAAAGATATGAAAATGGAGTTCTAATCCTTAACGGTGTCCAGGCATTAGTGTCGTATTGCAGAAAGCAAACACCGCTGTGAACCAGCTCATTCTGTCACTGGTTTCTTTTGCATTTTTATTTACACTACTGCAAAAACTCAAACATTGCTGAGATAGAATATAAATAGAACTGAGTGATGAGCACTGGATTGTGGAAGGGGGTATATCTGAACTTTTTCAGTGATAATGGGAAGGTTGTTTACAAAGAATGCAGGCAGTGTGGAAACTGCAGTTCAGATAAGGTGAAAATATCATTTCAATGTTCATACTTCTGCCCACAGCAGCATCAAGTAACAGAAGTATATTGAGGTGCAGTGACTTGTTAAGGCTTGCAATGTCCCTTAGTAACTCTACATAGGATATAACATATCAGTTGGTTTGGTATTCAGTAGTTCAAGCCATGTAATAAGCTTGGCCAACTGTCTCATAAGAATATCTCCTTAGCACTCTCAGCCCAAATTCACTGTTTTTTATCTGCATTGTTAGTGGAGTCTCAGTCAGAGGCGAGGAATTAAAGGAACTGCAGCTTTTTACTTAAAACGGTGTTTAAAGAAATGGTGGCAAAGCTGTGGCATGGTAGATGGAAGAAAAGGCATGGAATGTAGTCATGTCAGCCAATTTAACCTACAGCTGAAGGTATAAGAAATCAGGAGGCCCCTCTGCATCAGCCTCCATTTGTTTCATAAAGTATTTAATCTCTAATATGGGAATACATCTTGTTTATTCCCTATGTTTCTCTCATACCAAATATGTCAGAGCAGTAACGCAGGATTATAAGTAATGAAAGAATCTAAAGGCTGAAGATGAACTCCACTGTAGTGCACAACAGAGGATTCACTTCATTTACGTATTTCAACCTGGGAATCCTACAGCTTAAGTATTTCTTTCTTGCTTGCTTTCTTAAAGCTTCTAATGGCTATTGCTGGTAGTGTAGATATACTCCAAGACAACAATCATAACAGACTTTTACAGAAACTGATGATTTGGGATCTCTTTCTGATTTTAGCATTGACACTGGAGGCTAGACTCACACACAGGCACAAAAAGCAACAAACAGGTTGTCAGGGACTCACACACATCACTCACCGCACCTGCAAAGGACCACACACATGGACCCACATATGCCAAGGTGCTCACATGTAATTTACCTAAGCCTCAAAGCCCTCTCAGGCGCAGTCTTCAGAAGCTCACCTTGTACACAAACAGGGCAATTCCCATCACAACACATGAAGCCACATCTCATTGTGTCTCAGTTACCAAGCCCATAAGGCGAAACACTCACCAACCCAATATTCTGGTCATGGGAGACTCCATTGTGAGGCACAGTGATGTTCCTCTTACCAGTCTAGATAAGGGGACAGTTACAGTTAGTTGCTTGTCAGGGGTCAGGATTCATTAGATCACACAAGCACTTAGGTCACTTACCCATAACCAGCAGTATAACTTAGTCATGGACAACGTGGGAGTGAAACACCTGAGATGCATCTCCTTCAACTATATGAAGAGCAACATGCTTTAGCTCTCAAAAATGTGACATAGGTAAGTATAAGCCTAGCACTGAGCAGCATTCTATTGTCTCCAAAGATAATAACACAATACCAGCAGAAAATGATCAGCTTTAATAATTAGCTTAGCTACAGGTGTCATTCCAAAGGGGTGGAATACTTGTCAGTCTGGGAGGACATGGTTGACAGGCCACTCTGTTTTGCCAGGGATGGTTTTCACCTGTCACCTCTAGGCTTTCGGATATTGGACAAAACATTATCCATCCCTTTAGTGCCTTTTTAGGCATTGCCAAACAGACAAACCTTCCAATATAACAAAAGCTACTCAGGACAAGCTAACAGTGTTACTGCTCAATGCTAGGGGTCTCAACAAGAAACTGCTCTCCCTGGAAGCTCTCCTTACGCTGGAGAATGCTGACGTCTATGCAGTTACTGAAACATGGTTCAAAGCCATGGAAAGCACACCAGCAGTACATGACTATAACACCTCCTATACATTTTGACCACCCACTGACATGAAAGAGCTAAAGGCGGAGATGAATCTATCTACATAAAGGATAGCACACCTCAAGGCTGGTCAAACAACACCATATGCTTGAAATACCCCATGTCCAATAAAATTCAATACTATATTCTTGCTATATACAGGTCCCTCACCATGAACCAGGAAACTCTTGCATTATACCTGAAGTTACTAGAATCACTCACCATCCAGTCCAATACCATACTCATGGGTGATTTTAACTACCCTTCCATTAATTGGGAGGCATACACAACCAGTAACATGCAGACCCAAATATTTCTTGACTTTGTAAGTTCAAATGCCCTGGAGCAGCTAGTCTGCACTCCTACTAGGGGAACAAATATCCTATATCTGGCATTCATAAATATGGGAGAGTGTTGCACCCCCCCCCCCCAAGTGATGTCCTCACTGGTAAGATCAGATTACAAAGTGGTCTCCCTTGAAATAAAGATAAAACTAGCCTCCCATCCCAAAAACTTTAAGAACTTCTCTAAGGTAAATTATCCCCAGTTAAGGGATGGCATAGCTAGTTTCTAAGCTCCCTCAAATCCAGAAAACACAGAAACCTATGCAGAGGTGTACACAAAAGCCCTGTACAACTGCATAGAAACAGCAGTACTAGATCAAAATAAAACCAGGTCAAACCACAAAAACAAGCCGCCCTAGTGGGCGCCTGGTATTAATAGGTTGTTCAACAAAAGAAAGAAAATCCTTTCAAGATGTAAGAGGGAATGTCCATAACAGATCAAAAAGTCTCTCATTAGTCTAAACAAGTGAATCAGGGGAACTAGTCAAGTTAATGAAAGCAACATTTTGAGTTAAAAATAACCTCCAAAGCTAAGGATAGCCATAAGAATTTTTCAGTTATGACCGCAGTCTTAAGGGCAACACACAACAATGTGTGAAGTCGGTTGTAGATGCTATGACCTATACTCAGATGAAAGATATAACAAATCTGCTGCCCAACAAATTGAGCTCATCTTTCACCTCCCTATCACCTCTAGTTCTCCCCCCAACAAATACCCTCTACCACACCACCATCAATTATCACCACAGAACACAGGTTGCTCTTTAAAGCTAAAAACAGAGCTATAATGGGACTTGACAATATACCAGGTTGCCTCTTAAACAGCTTAAATCAGGAATTATCAGGCCCATTATGATATCTATTAAACCACAGCCTCCAAACTGGCTTTGTTCCCAATAGAGTGGAGTACAGCAACAGTCATCCCTCTGCATAAAGTGGGACTAGTCTTATATGTAAGACCATGGAAAGAATAACCATGGACCTGATAAATAGTGACAGAGGAAACCTCCAAACACTGGACCCAAACCAATTCAGCTTTGTCAAGGGCAAGTTATATCTAGTGAAGCTAGTAGATTTCTTTGAGAAAGTCACTAAGGCCATGGATGAGGGTAAAACAGTGCATACTGCCTTCCTCTGCCTGGCCAAGGCATTTGACACAATTCCTCATGCAGGTATTATAAATAAACTCACAAAACTGGGCATAATTCCCTATGCTACCAGAGGGATAGCTAGCTGGCTCACAAACAGGGCATGTGGTTAAAGTGGCTGAATCCATATCCAGCAAGAGGCCAGCAAGTTGTGTGCTGCAGAGCTCAGAGATGGAACCACTCCTGTTCAGAATATACTTCTCTGAAGTCAAGGCTAATGTGGCAGGCCTCCAGATGACAAAGTTTGCTGATGACAGCAAGCTTGAGGCAATCACTGAATCCCCCAATGTTGTACATATCCTTCAATCCTTCAAGAGGGTCTGGGTCAGAAAAATGGCTAGTGCCAGAACCATAGCCTAATCCTAAATGTGAAAAATGCATTATCATACCCTTTAGGAAGTCAAATGCTCTTGCAAATAACATCCATAACAC
Source organism: Protopterus annectens (assembly GCF_019279795.1). NCBI lineage: Eukaryota > Metazoa > Chordata > Ceratodontiformes > Protopteridae > Protopterus > Protopterus annectens. The sequence continues at coordinate 906,701,223 of NC_056730.1, forward strand.
ACCCATAACGGTAGACTCAGAGGTGAGACATCTGGGTACACAAATAGACAGTAGCCAGAACTTTGACTGCCATGAGTCCACAGTGGTAAGGACGTCCTTCTATGTAACACAACTTATAAGTAAAGGTATGACATCCAGATCCAAGGAAATTATAGTCCCACTGTACTTAGCCCTCATTAGACCAATAATCGAGTACAATGTGCATTTGCCATGTACTTGTCTAGGCACTTACAACAGCTGGAGCAACCTCAGAGGTTTCTTACAAAGAAAATACAGAGTGTAAACAACTCATCCTATGCAGACAGACTAAAAACTCTATCCTTTTACTCTGTCTCCTACCAATTATTAAGGCATGAACTATGCCTGTCCTACAAGGCACTCACAAATCTGCCTTGTTGGAGCCACTACACATTTGCAAGTCAAACAGCGTGAGGGTCACCTAATCTAGGGATCTAAACTTAGTCAGAAACTCAAACAAAACATGCTGGAGGGTGGCTCCAGCATATGCAAATCTGATAATGGCCAATTGGGAGAATACTTTTATTGACGACAGTAGTTACAGTGAAAAGATTATTTTTTACTGTCGTTACATAGATGATTTGTTTTTTCTTTGGCAAGGTACACTGGATGAATTTAATGGCTTTGTCAGTTATTTAAATAGTACTACTGATTTTTTAAAATTTTCAGTTGGTCTTTACGGACCCACTTTAAATTTTCTGGATTTGAATTTGTCTTATGACCCTATAGCCAAACAATTTTCTAGTAAGATATACAGGAAATCAACATTTGCGAATCAGTATTTGCACAAAGAAAGTATACACCCATTGCATATGAAAAGAGGTGTTATCAAGGGACAATATATTAGACTGAGTAGATTGACATCTCAGAACAATACTTTTCATAATGAAATGGGAGTTTTGAGAAGATTCTTTCTTGATAGAGGTTATCATGTTTCTTGGCTACAGTCAATTGAAAGGGAAGTAATGGTGTTAAGAAATAGTAAAGCTGGACCTATTTTAACTATCTGTTCATTAGCTTCTATTAATAATATTTCAACTGTGGACAGATAATTCATTAATGCCTTTGTTTTGCCTATTTCTAATGAAATGTGGCTTATTAAAGAGATTATAGTTGAGAATTGGAAGATAGTCTTGGGAAATCAGGATTTAGCTAAAATTATAGGTGTAAAACCAAACTTTACTTTTAAGAAAGTTGTGAATCTCAAAAGTTTGTTAGAGAAAAAAGTAGATACCTTAGAAATGAAGAGTAAAGCCACTATCAACACTAGGGGCACATATACGTCTTTTCACTGTAAACAGTGTGGCTACATTAGTAATTCTTCTTCAGTTTATTTTTCTCATTTAAACATTACGCATTGGTCTAAAAAATATTACACTTGCCATAGTGAAATGGTAATTTATGTTGCCCAGTGCCAGACATGTCCAAGCTATTATGTAGGAATGACTACAAGATGTTTTAAAAAAAGAATTAGTGAACACATTTTAGCTATTAAGAAAAAGGACATGACGAATGCACTGGGCAAGCATTCTAGTAAATGTAATAACTTTAAAAAGTTTGTTTTTTCAGTTTTAGACAGTGTTGATAATACTATATTTACTGGTAATAACAAACTTGAGTTAGAATGTAGAGAATCTATTTGGCAGGTGTATCTAGGAGCAGATCAGGCTCCAGGTTTAAATGAGGTAATTAATATAAAATGTTTTTTACAGATGAAGTAATTTTATTAACATTTTTTATTTTACATTATATGTATTTATTATTGTATATTTTATTATTTTTTTATGTATTGTTTATAATAATGTGTGTATATATATGTATATTTATAGTTTACATCTTTAAGAAATCAATTAATTAATTAATTACATCATAGAACATGTGATGGTTATTTTATTATTTAAAGTGTTGTAATGGTTGGGTAAGTTGTTTCTGAAGAAGTTCACGTCAAATAAAGTGAATGAAAGTGCTAATTTTGGTGTTCCATACTTTTTTCAGCTACATTGAATCTACTTTCGAAGTCTGTAGTTTATCTATTAGGGAGAGATATATGTCTCAGAGATTGCCCCTTCTCTGGAACAGGCTTCCTATTCACATTAAGCAGAGCCCTTTCTTGGCCTCCTTCAAACGCAATTTGTATCAATGAATGTGGAATCACAAATTAACTTCTGGAGTACTGCCTATGTCCCTTATGGAGAGGGGCAGTCTGTAAGATACTTAATGCATAGCCACAAATCCATGCCATCATCTTGCCCCCAGGGGCCATATATTGGGTAAAATCAGGTTATATTGGCTAGGCTTGCAAGAGCTCTTAAGCCATTAACCTAGCAACCTCCTATGAACCTATGAATCAATGCCCTTATATTATCAAATCCAACATCTAAAGCAATAAATATTCCAGCTACAGTCTTGAGGTATGAATTTTACATACTTAGAACACGAACTTCTAAATAATATCTGGTAGCAATAACGACTGTACTTTCTTTTGCTGTATGATGCTAGCCATCTTGCCTTTGTAGTGTTAAGGGTTTCCTGTGAGTATAAAGTACTGATGTAACTACAGACACACACACACACACACACACACACACACACACACACACACACACACACACACACACACACACACACACACACACACACATATAGTGCATTTGATTACACTTCTTCTGTTCTAAATGCTTTCCTGCCATCACTGGATTGTTTTTCTTGAAACTGTTATAGGCAATGTATTCATGTGACTATTGATCTAATGTTTGCTCTGTCCTGTACATTACTCACTAAACAAAGAAGCATCAGTATTGTTACTTTTTTAATGAGGAAGATAAATTAAATTGTGGAAAAAATATTTATTTGTTAACCAGGTAAGGTCACTGGAAACAATTGTTTATTTTCAGGGGTGATCTCAGAGTACTATCTAGTTAATGTACTTGCTTAGACTCACATAGTAGGTAATTGGTGGCTGAATGACTCAAACCCTGGTCTACAAAGAGAGAAACTTGTTATTTGTAATACTCTCCACTAACTGCCAGACCAATGTGCTGTTTTAGTATCTACTGCAGGGTAACTCCTCTCCTGTATTTTGTACAAACAATTACCACTCAACAAGGGGTGATGCAAGAGAACCACTGCTGTTTATCCATGCGGGCGAAGCCTGAATTGGCAGCTTTCATCAAGAGATGGTAAAACCTCTCTCACCCATCAGCTGATGATTATTAGTATGATTCTAACAATTTGTACAATTTTAAAAACAAGTGTGTTCCTTGACTCTTATGCATTGCTGGATGTACCTGTAGTTATAAAAAATGGATATGCTCTTTACATGCGATGCACATATACACATTCCTATACATGCTTTTTATACACATTGTACGTTCATTACACACAGTTCATCCCACTGATGTTGTGAAATTACATAATTGCTTCTGGCAATTTTGAGCACGTTGCTGAAACTTTAAAAATTAAGTAATGATTCAGGTTCATTTAAAGAATCCAAGAGCATCGTCAGGAATTCCAGGACCCATTCCCAGAGCTAGACCTAGAGGCAGTGTTCACTGATGAGTGCCTAGTGGTCAGGTGATTCATAGAGCTTGCAAGGTGAAGGGTGGGGGGGTCAAACGTAATGCATGTTATATGGCAGGAAAAAGCAGGACAGATTAAGATGGCTTGGACCTTGTCAATGGAAACTATCTCTTGGGACATGGGATGTCACATCTCTAGTGGAGAAGCAGTTGGAGCTTGTACAGGAGGTTGAAAAGTTGATCTTACCTCTATTCACAGCACTGGCTGTGGAACCATCATACTTTATCAGAATGGTATTTCTCTCTCTCTCTCTCTCTCTCTATATATATATATATATATATATATATATATTTTTTTTTTCTATTGTAATTTTTAAGGAGAGGACCCAGGCTGGTGGGAGAATTCTCAGTATTATTTATTTATTTGTTTGTTTGTTTGTTTATTTATTTACATGTTTATTATAGTTGTTTACCAGGATTGTCCATCTGAACATACGTTGCTCCTTTTCAGAGGAGGCCCGCGGCCATGGGTGCACTGCTAGATTAGGTACCACCTACTGACTCTGCAGTCCTACTGAAAAGCTTTATTACTCATTTGTGGAATGACTGAGATAGATACCTGGAAGCACATGACTGGGAGGTAGCATTTACCTGATCTGAACCTGAGTGATGGGGCGTTATTGGACTCATCAGTTATCAATGATTCCTAACAATACAAAACTACTCATAAGTGTACCTGGCATCACAGCATCTTGAGCTAATGGTCAATGACTGACTTTGTAGTTGTGTCATCAAACCACAGTCCATATGTTCTGGACAGCTCCCTATTGCAATATCAGCACTTACAATGCTGAGTGCCAGCACCCTGAACAAAAAAAAAAAAAGACTAGAGATCCAGGAGAAGAGCAAATCTTGATCATCACTCTTCTCCCTTAAATTTCTTTTACCCTCCATTGTGGGAAGCAGCCCCCCCCCCCACACCACCTAAACTTATATATACTAACCCTGAGCTCACCATACCTTGAAAAAAGGGGACTATTCCATGAAATGACCATGACAGACTAAATATATGTAAATACAATTTTTCATCCATTCAGTGTCCATGTTTCAGGACTTGCTCTAGCAGGTCCTGACATTTCAAATGGTTACCATTGTGGACTGTTAGGTGATTAGAGGTGCTGAACTGTCAGCTGATCACCACTTAGTAATGAGTTGGGTTAAATAGAGTGGATGATGATCTGACAGACCCAAGAAACCTAAATTGTGTAATAAGGGAGTCCTAGAAATGCCTACCAGAAGCTTCTATGCAGGAAGAGTTCATTCTACATAATAACATCTTACTGATCCCTGAGGAGATTAGATACATGAAGTCTGTTTGGTCCCTATTTAAGAACACAGTAGCTGAAGCCACAGCAAGGAGCTGTGGCTGAAAGGTATTCATTTTTTATCATGGCTATTACCCTAGGACCCACTGGTGGGCACCAGCTGGATTAGAAGCAGTTACGTTTAAGAAAGAGGCATCCATGTTGTGATAGGAGGGAGTTTTCCAGATCTGATACACAAGTGCTGACAGACCAAGAAGGCAGCAACTAAGGCAGTCAATGAAGGATAGTCCTGAATGTGGGAGGAGTTTGTCAAAGCCATAAAGAATAAATTACAGATGGCACCAAAGAGGTTCTGGCAAACCTACTGGTAGTAACAAAATTAAAATAAAAAATGAGCAACAGAAACATTCACTAATTTAATAAATAAAACCAAGTGCAAAAACCAAAGCTTTGGGGTTTTCCCTTCATCAGTGGTAACTCAGAATGGGTGGGGTGGACATCATCAAGGTTGTTCTCAGGAAGGGTGAAGAAATGTTGACTTTCACTGAGGCCATTGTTGAACAATTGGAATGACATGTCAAGAACTTCAAACCCAAAGATATGCCCTCCTCTGTGGAAGTGGTGAAAGATGCCACTAGTGAAATTGGGTCCATTTTTATAGGTGGGATGTTTTGGTTGATGTGCCTTCTTCAATGCTGCATGGAAGGTAAGAACTCTCCCATCTGAACTGGCAAACTTTGATGATGGCATCCATTTACAAAAAAGGAGATGCTAAGGTGTGTTCCAGTTATAAAAGGATACCAGCCTTCAGCATAGATAGATTAGAATAGTATTAGGCTAACTGCCCTTGTGGGCCATTTTAAGCCAAGCCAATTACCTCATGTGAGAATCAAACCCTGGACCTTGTGTCTATAAGGTAAACATCTTAACCATTATACCAACCTCCCACTGGCAGCAGTCCTAGGAAAGTCTATGCCAGGATGCTGGAAAGGAGAGTCTGATAGTTAAGCCTCTGATTCAGGAGGAGAAATGTGGATTCAGTCTTGGGGAGGAATAGTGGCACAACTTATTGTTACTGCAATCATTTAGAGGCGGAGTGATTCACGCATACTAGTCACATCTACAAATGTGCTTGGGGACCTGGGAAAGGCATATGACTCTATATCTTGCAATGTCTTCTGTGAGGTGTATCAAGACTATGAGGTTTCAGGATGGCAAACATGTGCCACTAAGTCCCTGTATTTGCAATGCTTGTGTCAACATTCTTGGAGTTAAGTCAGATACATTTAAGGCAGGTTAAGGACTCCACCAAAGTCTATCTTGTCTACTCAACTGTAAGTGCTTTTCATGGAGAGGATTTCAACATGCAAATGAGGTCCAGAGAGTATTCAGCATGGGAAATGTGAGTTGTAGCTCTGTTTTTTTTACAAACAATGTTGTCTCTCTGGCATCAAGTGACTGTGATCTCTGACTTGTGCAGGAACAGTTTGCAGTTGAATGTGAAGTGATTGGGTTGATAATCAATGCCTTCAAATTAGAGTTCATGTTTTTTTCCTGAAAGAGAGAGAGCAAATTTCTCTCTGTGGGAGAAGCGGGAGTAACTACATCCAGTGGAGATGTTCAAGCATTTTGTGGTCTTGTTTATAGGTAAGACTGAAAGGGGCACAGATGAATCTGCATATGAGTGCAATGCTGGCAATATCATAGGCATTGCACCATCCCAAGGTGGTGAAGTGGGAGATGAGTCCAATGGAAAACCACTAAGTTTCCTGGACAGTGTACATCCCTTCCTTATCTATGGTCATGAGCATTGGGTAGTAACCAAAACAATGAAATCAGAGATACAAGTGGCAAAAGTGTGATTCATTTCCAAGGTTTATGACCTGACTCTCAGTGACAGAGTGAGGCAATCTTAGAGGACTTCAGATTAAAGTTGCTACTCCTCTGGACTGAGAGGATTCATCTGAGGTGGTTGAGTATATATTTAGGATGACCCATAGTCACCTTCCACGAGAGGTATAAGGACAGTCTGTTTAGAAGAAGCCCCAGGGCAGCAGGTACAGAACATGCTGGACAAACTGTATCTCTCAAATGGCCAGGGGAGTTTTCAGGATAACTTGATGCCTCTTGAGAGAGATAGAGAAGTCTAGTCTGTCTTTGCTCACCTTGCTACAAATGTCACCTTCACCAGGTTAAGACATTTAAAAATGGGTGGACAGAAGTTAAGATAAAGAAGGTGACTTTTACAAGGTATATGCAACCTGGTAATGGAAGCATAACAAACATACAGCTGGTGTTTGAATGGGGGCAAGTTTAAAATGACTAATTGCTATGCTGCCTGGATCTTTTTGTGATGGTATTTAATTTACCACCTCTAACAAGTTTCTATGTAGACAATAAAATAGCCACAATGAATGGCTAATACTTGGAAGTACTGTATTATTCTGAACTGGCTCCTTGCCATTGCTGAAGTCCTGCCACAATCTTGGTGTGAGCGCATACCATAAGAGAAGACAACAGATGTGATCCTGACGGTAAGACAAGTACAGCGGTACGTCATACTTATAGTTTCAAATGACCTGACAGACACCTTTGATTCCAGCAGTCCTGAAACTAGAAGTAAATAGTGAAGAGAGATTTGTCCACCTAACCAAATTCTTCAATATGCTAAATCTTCTCCATGGAGTGATAATTGCCAATGTTCCTTACAATGATTCATTGATAGAACAAATAAGTATTCAACATTAGATCAAACAAGAGGGAAGTCATTACCCCCAGCCTTGCTCTCAGTTTTTCCGGGTGTCATTCTGTCCCTCAGTAAAGATTGTCTTCCCACAAGAATTAATATAAAATCCCAAATGAAAGGAGCAGTTATTAATCTTGTATGTCTCTATTCAAAGTCCAAAGCTGCCATAGTGTCTCTTTTTGGTCTCCAGTGTTCTGATGATTGTACCATTCTTGTCCATACCAGAGTGCCTTCAAGCTGCATAAGATATTTTATTGAGGTTTACTTAAGCCTGTCTAGGACACTAACTCAACATCAAGAAAATCAAGCATGTAGCCTTCTAAAGCCCTTCATATGGATTCCCAAATTCATGTTCAAGTTCATCTCAAAGAAACAGACTTCAGGAATAGTTGAGCACTTTCAGTCAAGTAGGCCTTAGCTATCTGTTGGACTGAATGTCACAATTTCTTTTTTGGTGTAATGCTGGACACAGTTTCTGAATGGGGCCTTTATAGGAACATGAGCATGGTTAATCCCCCTGAGAATGCATGAGAAGTACACTACCTTGCAGAACAGTTTCATGTCCGCATAACACCTAGATGGTATTGATGGAAACTTATGAAGTTCACTGCTTCATGACATATGATGGTTTTCATGTGCCAGGATATCCTACAGAAGTTGATTGTGAAGGTTTACTTGAAAATAAGGTATTATCCTGGCAAGTGAGGCTAAATTCCTGTAATAGCCCAGGCACAAATGATAGCACTAACAACATTGTGTTTATGAAAGCTGAGCCTCTGAGCTTGTTATTTCAGTGCATTTCTTTTAGTAATAAGAATGTGTGTGTGTGTGTGTGTGTGTGTGTGTGTGTGTGTGTGTGTGTGTGTGTGTGTGTGTGTGTGTGTGTGTATAACTCTACAGTTCTTTAATATGCATTAAACAATTAATTTTAAATGTCATTTTGTATTGTGCATTATTGTCACTTGACTTATTTTTAAGTACTTAAATGGTTTGGAGATTTAGTTTGTTATTCTGAAGAGGTATGATTACTGGAGGAGACACAAATGCTCGTTTTTTATTAAAAGTGCTCTGATTAAGCACTGAGTCCATTTTCTGGTTTGGTTATCATTACATGTAACTTTTATTTATTTATATTTGACTTGTGCAGATTTTTATGTAACCCAAAATCCTTTTCAACCCTGTAGTCCTTAATCCCTTGCTCATTTATACATATTCTCCTTTGTTATTAACTATGGCTGAATTATATTATTTTCCTCAAGATCCAGGTCAGCATTCAGAAACCAACAACACAATGCAAATGGCAAAATTGTGCGATAAGCAGCGGCGTGCAGGATGGGGGAGATTCACAGACACTGTTAGTACAATCACCCACGGCTGTAAAATACCAAGGCTGAAGCAAATTACTGTATGATGAGTTGGAGATAAGCAACATTATTATGATGAGGCCACTCAGATGAGCACTACAGATGTGATGTTTGCTCTGAGAGTGTTGCTGGAGAAGTACAGAGAAGGTCAGAAGGAGTTGCATCGTGTCTTTGTGGACTTAGAGAAAGCATATGACAGGGTGCCTAGAGAGGAGTTGTGGTATTGTATGAGGAAGTCAGGAGTGTCAGAGAAGTATGTAGTGGTACAGGATATGTGTGAGGGTAGTGTGACAGCGGTGAGGTCTGCGGTGGGAGTGGCGGATGCATTTAAGGTGGAGGTGGGGTTACATCAAGGATCAGCTCTGAGCCCTTTCTTATTTTCAGTGGTGATGAACAGGTTGACAGACGAGATCAGACACAAGTCCCCGTGGACAATGCCGTTTGCAGATGACATTGTGATCTGTAGTGAGAGTAAGGAACAGGTGGAAGAGACCCTGGAGAGGTGGACATATGCTCTAGAGAGAAGAGGAATGATTGTCAGCAGGACTAAGACAGAATATATGTGTGTGAATGAGAGGAAGGATAGAGGAACGGTGAGGATGCAGGTAGTAGAGGTGGTGAAGGTGGATGAGTTTAAATACATGGGATCAACAGTTCAGAGTAATGGTGAGTGCGGAAGAGAGGTGAAGAAGAGAGTACAGGCAGGATGGAGTGGGTGGAGAAGAGTGTCAGGAGAGATTTGTGACAGACGAGTACCAGTAAGAGTGAAAGGGAAGATCTACAAGAGGGTAGTGAGACCAGCTATGTTATATGGGTTGGAGACAGTGGCAATGACAAAAAGGCAGGAGTCAGAGCTGGACGTGGCAGAGTTAAAGATTTTAAGATTTGCACTGGGTATGACGAGGGTGGACAGGATTAGGAATAAGTATATTAGAGGGTCAGCCCAGGTTGGAAGGTTTGGAGACAAAGCCAGAGAGGCAAGATTATGTTGGTTTGCACATGGGCTGAGGAGGGATGCAGAGTATATTGGGAAAAAGATGCTAAGGATGAATCTGCCAGGTAACAGGAAAAGAGGAAGGCCTAAGATAAGGTTTAAGGATGTGGTGAGAGAGGACATTCAGGTGGTTGGTGTGACAGAGCAAGATGCAGAGAACAGGAAGAAATGGAAACAGATTATTCGCTGTGGAGACCCCTAACGGGAGCAGCCAAAAGAAGAAGAAGAATATTATGATGAGGCCACTGGCAAATGATGATAAACAACATAGCACAGCAATTCAGAAATGTATAAAAAGATGCATGATGAGCAGCGACCATCAGCGTAGTTGTATGCCATATAATCCTTGTGAACAGAAATAGAGGGCACTACAATGTTTGGCTAGCAGCAGGATTAACTGAAATGTAGTTTCACAAAGCCACAAAGATGTGCATCATCACCCTCCATGCTGCTTAAAGAACCAACCACACCTAACATTTCATCACTTCCACAGCATGGAAATAGTAGACTGCTACCATGAGGAGCTGGAACACATTTGCCACCCTCACATGTAGGTTCCTGGAATGCATGGCATACCAGTTCTTGTGGACACATAGGTATGTGCAGCACTGACAATCCTTGCCACAAGGACCTTCCATCAACCAACTGGGGACATAGTAGGTATATCCCAGAGAGGTACTACATCAGCTTATTTCCTAGACGTATTCAGTAGCATTGACTGTGCCCACATTAACATCATGGTACCACCTGAGGCACAGGAACAATGATATATCAGCCTTAAGGGATTCCATTCCATGAAGTGTCAGGTTATCTGCAATACACAGGGTATATAGTACACAATGTATTAGTGTCTGTAAAGCACAGGATATAATATGCAATATATTAGTGTCTGTAATGCACAGGTTATAATATACAATGCATCAGTGTCTTCAATGCACAGGGTATAATATACAATATATTAGTGCACCACCCAGGCCATGGCACAATCCAAACATCTGGCACACATGCAAATTATAGCAGCAATATTTGCAGGCTGATGTTTCCCTAAGAAATCTTTTTGGTAATGCTGTATGTGAACTAGACCCATGACTCATGATAAGCATGTGAAAGCCACAAACCATGGCAGAGAATGCATACAACATGACACTGTTACAGACCTGCACCATTGTTAAATGTGTGGTTGGATTGATGAAAGCCCGACTTCTGCTGCTTAAACTTATCTGGCAACATGCTGTCCCATTAAAACTATTTACTGTGTGTGCAGTGCCATACACAGACAGATACAGCAGGGTACTGCCATCACAGAAGAGGAGGTACCAGAGCCAGCAGTAGAGAATGGGCCTGGTGAGGAGTTTTTGGAGGAGTCAGCTGCTGAGAATAACTGTGTGAGGTAGAGGTGGGTTCAGTATGCCATGGCACTGGCAAAGATTAAACATAACCTGCAACAATGATGCAAACAATACTACAACCAGACTATTCTATATAGTGTATGGATTGGTCATGCTGTGCATCTGACATAACCTACCCCAATAACAGAGCACTGAAGGCAGGACAAAGTTGTTATCATATGCATAGATGGGGAGGGCCAGAATGACAGGGATTGGTAGCAGGCACTGTGGGAGGGGCTAATCATGTAGATGTGCATTTGTCATGGCCTGGAGATTATTATGCAAACATGCAAGAGGTTTCAAAGTATCACACAGTGAAAGGTCTATCTTGGCTAGATTTTTCTTTTAGTTTTTTACTGATTAGTTGTTCTGTGTGTCCTTGGTACACATTGTTTTGGAATGTTAGTTGGGATATTTTGCAGTCACCCTAATGATAATGGACATCAGTTGGGTATGACAACCCTGTCTTTCCAAATGTTAGCCAAACATTCCACTTATGCACTGCTGACAAGGTCATAAGAAGGCTGAAACATGCATGCCCACAGCTAGTGGGCTCTGGCTTTATTGGCCATAACAGACTTAAAAGAAAAAGTCATGGACATTCAGAATTGCCATATAGCTGAAACACCTGATGTCCTTATGGGGTCATTTGCATATATCCCTGTTGCCTATAATACAAGAGGTTTCAAGGTATCACACAGTGAAAGGTCTAGCATGGCCTGGAGATAATGCAAACTTGGAAGACTGTATAGGAAGGGAGTTACATCTCCCATGCACGGTGGGTCTTCAGAGGTAATTGTTTTTCACAGATGTGCTTTTAATCTGTCTAGTATCCAGATTGTGTGTGATTCATGTCTAAACTTTCACTATTTTTGCACAGATTTTTCTAAAAATTTGCATTAAAAATATGTAATGACTTTTGTGTTGACATCATAATACTTGTCATCCCTGCTGTCAGAATTTAATAAATGTCTTAGACTTTCTCCTCCACTTAAGTGTACGGTCATTGCCTTTAAGCTAAAATCCTCAGAAATGTTCACAGTTGTGATTTAAGTTTTCAAACCTTTGTATCTACTTGTACCATTCGATAAGTAATAAACTCTGTTCACTGTCCATATCAAACATTAGAAAAGCTGGCTGTTGCATTGACATCTTTCCAGCCTAAATAATTGTATTCTGTCAATATGTTGAAATACTCCTGAGTGATACATACTTAACATATTCAAACACAGCAGTAAATGTATTCCTTCATGTTTAGTCACTAAAAATCAATGTTTATAAATACTGTACATATTGTATGTACAGCGCTCATTTCTTTTCTAACTTTGATATTGCTGGTTGCCTATATTGATTTTGTGTCTGTGTTTTGCACTCTATATATCATAATGCTTTAATCAACTGTACTTAAGACTGCACATCAACTTTTAAGTAAGAAGCACTACTGCTTCATTTGCTGACATTGAATCCTAGGTCATAGCTAAAAAAGGTCATATGACAAGTGTATTTTCCTGGTTGACAAATGTAAGATAGATTACTCAATCTAGTAAAACATTTGGACACATTGCCTGCCTTCTTAATACTCTGTACACTGCAAATGGATAGTTTTCTGTGGTTTATCTCAGTATGCTCTCTGCAATGGCAATTTAGTCAGGAAACTCATAAGTGACTCAAGTCAAGAAATTTGACTTAGTTGATGAAGTCTTTCTTCTATGGCCTAGAGCAAGCACTGATATAAAATTATTAACTTCAGTGTTACAAAATAACTAATGAGCTGTGGGCTTGGCTCATACTATCCCCTGATTCAAAGAGGGCTTCTAAAGTAGGCAGATTATCTTGAGTGTAGATTCTGTTTTGCATATAGAAGTCCTGACTCATCAGGAAAGCCTTGTTCTCATCATCAAAACTGATGATGCATGCTTAGCGATTGCACTACAACTGAATAGCCCTAGCTGGACAACAAAGACATTTTATATAGCCCACCTAATCATGAAGGGATTCACATCTAGATCAGGGGAGGTCATCGTGCCTCTTTACTCATCCCTCATCAGGCCCATAATTGAGTACAATGCTCCTTTTGGGATGTACCTTACCAGACACCTGCAGCAACTGGAAAGACCCCAAAAGTACCTCACCAAGAGGATCAAAGGGCTAAAACAGATGCCATATGCTGCCCGGTTTAAGAAACTCCAGCTCTACTCAGTGGCATACTGCCTGCTCAGAGGCGATCTGTGCCTGACGTATAAAGCCATGTCCAACCCGGAATTAATGGACATGCTGCACCTCAGAAAATCCAAATCCCATCGAGCTACGAGCTCGAGAGACTTGAACCTCAGCACTGAAATAAATAGGACATGCTGGAGGGACAGATTCATAACCCAGAGGCTCCCTTCACTCTGGAATAAAATCCCAGTCCAGATTAGGCAGAGTCCCTCATTGACTCTCTTCAAGAGGAATCTTGATGAGTGGATGGGAGATCGTAGGTTTACCCCAGGTATCACTTCTGTGTCACTGTTAGACAGAGGCACAGTATACTAACCTCGAAAAAGGGCATAGCAAAATTAATTTAAAATGGGTGGCGAAAGCCAAACACACTCTGGCTAGGCTTATAAATGCCCTAGGGCAGATTGCCTAGTATGAACCTATGAACCTATGAACCTAAAGATGACTGCCCTAGACAATGCTTAAATGGTTATCATTTCCCATAATAATGCTGTGTATCACTGCCTACTCTCTCAAAGATGCACTCAAAATATTAAAACAAATGTATTTTGTAATATTTATGGATGTGCTCTTAGCTGAAACATTAAGGTAAATTAATTCATCTCAAAATCCAGTTAGCATCCCACTGAACTAAAAAGTTAAGGTAATTGAACCCTATTCAAAATCAGCTCAGAATTCAGCTTTTCTTTGATATCACTTGAATAAGGAGTGACAAATCACCAGTAGCTTTGTCAGCCAGCAAGGCTATCGAGTATCAGAAAATCAGACTTACTTATGATTCATGAGGTGTTGTGGTGCATTCTGGTTGCTAGCACTACCTCATTCTTCATCAGCCAGTGGTCAAAGATTCTTTTGCTGGCCTTTTCAGCAGCAATGGTGAGCCCTTTCTGTAGTCTTACTGTGTGTACACTGTATTAGCCACTGGGCTGGATTTCACCCAGGAGTTGGGCAAATCTTTTTTAAGTGTGTAATTATCTTGGGGTGCAGTGCACTAGCCACTGGACTGCTGAAAGAAAGTATTGGTCCTCAAAAACTTGCAAATACTTCAGTAAGTATTTAAATCTCACAGAATAAGGCAGTAACAGAGGAGGTATTATTAATCAAAGAATCTTAATTCACAATTTTGATGGAGCTGAATGTTTTGCACAGAGTGAGCCACAGAAATCATAACTAATGAAATTATAAAACTGTGATCATGACTCTGAAGCATGATCCTGCTGCTTAAAATAGTGCTTCATCTAACATAGCAACAGTGAGTAAATAGATATAGAGGGTCTATATTAGAAGAACGACTGTTTAGGTGATCGAACACCTAAACATTGATCTTCTAATATCAAACCACACAATGTTGAACGTCCCAGGGAAATACGTCCCTTGGCCACAACACAGAAAACATTACTTTACATCTAAATTACCCCCCTAACTAAATATACCAACTCCGAGATCACTCAACAGCAGGGAAAGAGTAAACTCCGGCGAACGGCCAAGGGAAATCTTTCCCTGCGTTAAATCGGCCGTTCGCCATTTTTTGCTTTCAATATTAGAAGATCGATGTTTAGGTGTTCGATCACCTAAACATTCGATCTTCTAATATAGACTCGATATAGTTAAGGATATTACTGTAGATAGCAATGTGACAAGGAACTACACCCAGTGAGTATTCTGTAAATTACTAGAGTACGATGAAACTGTGCCAACCAAGAGCCAGCCGGCTGGTGGAGGATTTCCCTCCTAACTAGCCTGACAATGACCTGGATTACACTAGCATTCCTGGTACTGGCACTGCATGCCCGGCTGAGATCAGAAAGAAGCCACAGCTGTCTTTAATAGTGGACAGAGGGTGTGACATGTTTTCAGTGAGGTTCTAACATCTGCTAGAGGCCATATGGTTCTCTTTTACTCACAAGCATCCCTGGCGGAAGCATGCAATCCTGCTGAGATATCCTGCATAGAAGGAATAGGTCAGTAGGGGTCAATAAGTAGACCCTCTAGTCTCACTGGGCTGCAGTGCAGCTCTTCTGCTACTTCAGAAAGCCAGCAGGGCTAGCTGGGACAATTATAGGGCCTCAGCAGTGCCAGGACTTATAAGGATGAAATCAAGGGTGTCTAGGACTGTTTTGGTCACCACTGGAAAAAAATGATAAAAAAAGAAAGAAAGAAACAGAAAGATAAAAAGAAAAATAAATCTGCCAGCAGTTGTTAACTGCTAACTACCGACTCATGCTTTTATTGCAGCAAGCCTGATTTCATTTTCTAAATACAGTTTCGGTGTTCTTACTTTGGCAGAAGCAATACTGGCTATTCAAATTTTCAGTAATGACACAGAAGATAAAGAGTATTTCTATGCCATTTTACTAGCTAATAATCAAATAAAAGAAATCAGCTGCAAGCATATGTAACAGCAGATTTCACCCCGGGGATCATGGGGCCCGGAGAAGTAAATATTGTGGGAAGAAATATCCAGGGAATTGGGAATTGTTATGGCTAGGCTTGCATAGGCCCCAGGGCCGATAGCCTAGTACCAACCTATGAACCTATAAATAAATTTCAGAAGTGAGTGCACACATATCCTCGCCTGTGCACACACAAACACACACACACACACACACACACACACACACACACACACACACACACACACACATAGTGGATGTTTTTTATTATACAGAGCAGGAGTGGGGTTGGGGGCCAAAACATACTTATGCTCAGGCTGCAGGTACAGAAGGGTCATGATGTATGTGAAGAAGCAGGAGCAGTTAGAAATGGGATCACATTTCATGTGTTAGTGTACTGTGCATCATGTTTACCGTACTGAAACTAGAAACAGACAAAGACCTGATAACTAAGACTCATAGGCGGGACTTTTCAATAATCCAAAAACATAAATGATTGTTTCTCCAGCCTATTTGATGTGCTATTAATTCTGCTTCTATTGCAATAAAATGTAATGGGTAGAAAATCAATATTTTAACGGATTACAGGTAAAAAAGATGTGACTTTATCCGAAGTCGTAATATAAAGCAAGATATGTCTATGACTGCATACATTTATTATAGGCCAGTAGACATAATATTTCACTTGGATACCACATGCCTGTTTTCTTGCTGTATGAGTCCATCTCTCTGTCATCTCTTGCAGTCCAAACTCTTGTCACTTTATTCCTTAGATGACACTTCACTTAAAATGAAACTGGTTCTCTGGCAGCTTTGTTAGTTTCTTAATAAAGCTGTTTTGCTATCTACTGCTGACAATTTCCTTTTCATGGAGCACTACCGCCATCTCTTGGCCATAAACAATAATGCAGCCAGATGTATTATCACAATGCCAAAAGTTATTTGAAGTCATACTTTTAATGTGCTATTAAGAAATGATTTTTTTCCTGCTAAAACAATGACTTCTGTTTTGCAGTCTGCTACAACATTATTTTCATTTCATAAGTATTACAAAATCTGGATATGTTTAATTAGAATTGAATAAGGTACTTTCCAAACTATGGATAAACTGAGCCATACTGTGGCAGCTTTGGTAATCCTAACTAGACAGAGGACGAAAAAGATCACATGAAATGGCATATACACTAAATATATATGGTCCCTGGTTGGTACAGCATAGTTCAACACTAGGCATGAGCTTGTTTATAGAGTATTTTTTATAGGCAAGGCTATAGATTGGCAGCAAGTTAAAGGACATGTCCTTGTAGTTTTCTATAGCAGAAGTTGTTGACAGACAGCAAGTTAAAACACATTTCTTTATGGTATTTATAGATGAGGTTGTTGGACAGCAAGTTGAGGGACATTTTATTTGTGAACCATTTGCTGAGTTATAGTTTTATTTAAATATGGGAGGCTGATTAAATGTGGTAGAAGAGATTTAGTAGCACTGCAAGAATGTTTAAAACTTAACCAGTTCAGTCAAAAACAGGCAACCACAGAGTAATGTAGTTTGGGAACAAAAAAAACGGGAAACATATCTAGTGAAACCGTGCCAATAACAAAATGACAGAAGACCTTATAATTCATAGTAGGCTGCGTTAAATCAAACAAACAATACAAAGAGGCTGCACAGAGTTAAACAGGCATGATTACAAAGGGAGAAATGTTACTAACAGAAAAATAGAAAATTGCTACTGCTAAGTGCAAACTTTGGTGCAGCTGTTACTGTGGATGAAATTGATGGAGATATGATGAAGGTAACAATTATTTGTAACTTACTGGCACTATAATAAAAACACCAGCCAGTATATGACTAGTACGCTACAAAGTCCAGAATTATGCAGAACATCCGTGATTTTGCCTTATATTTTTCATCTGCCCCTTGTACAACTTTTGAATTTCTGGTTAATCACTGAAAATCACATTCAGTCTATAATGTCAGTCATTAAAGTTTCACACTTTGTACTGTTCTCAAAATAGAGGTTGATGCAAAATCTGCTGTTCTGTAAGCTTTTTAATTTAATTAGAGTAATAGTTAAAACTGAGCCTGGTTTTGGATCTCTGTCCCTGCATTATTTTGGCTTCATCCAGAATTCTTGAAAAAGAAGTTGAGAAGTATGCCAGCCAATAGTGCGCCGTGATCCAAGATCAACAACCCTGGTCACAGTTTCTGACTACAGTTTCTCTGCTATTCTTACTTTGTCAACAGTCACACTCAAATATAACCTAACATTATGTAATTAAACAAAACAAAAAGTATAATAAGACCAAAGTACTGTCTTTGGATAGAGGCAGTCTACTATAATGTCTACCAGACAAAGAAATGAATTAATGATTATTATGCACTCTGAGTGATGAGAAGGCACATGATAAGAATGTTCAAGTTAGTTAAAAGTTTCAAAAGTCTGCAAAGGCAGTATGAAGCATCTTTTATTAGACATGTTAAACTTCAAAGTAAAAGGAAGACAATTTTTTTATTCACAGTGTCAGTGCAGTCAATACATTAAAAAAATTCTGAAGGATGAAATAGGTTTCGAAATTGAAGGCCCAGGTTTAAAAACATAAGGTGTATTGAATGAAGGAAATGCAGATGCGAGCTATCCATTACTATAGCTGACTTCTTATCCAAAGACAAAATAAACTAACCGAGCTGGCCAGCCAGGCAGACCAATCTGCATTCACGCTCTAAATCTTTGTGTTTCTACAAAATCTTACAAATAATTGAAACCCTGTCTTGGTCATAGCAGCTTCAGAAAATTCAGAGCTGGTTTACTGTAACCAACATACCTGGTGCAGGTGCTCTCTTAGGGAGATTCTTAGAGCAGTACTGTGAAAAATGCATTTTTACTCCCTGATGACAGGCATCAGCCATTCTGAATTTTAAACAGCCTCCCTATATGAAGATAATGCTACTCCCGTGCTGCTACTCCGGTGACATTAATGGCTGCATGCCCCATATAACTGCAGCCTTACGCTGCATCATCCTTATTTCTTCAAAGAGAAGAAAAAAATAGTAAGTTAGAGTTTAGTGCAGTAACTGATACCTGTAATACATACTATGCATGCTACAGCTATACACAAAATGGTGGACAGCAGGCTACAAGTAAAGTACAACACTGTAAACAGAAATCATGGAGGGTTCGTGAGGGTATCCACACTGGTGCAAGAGATGTTCCATGAAGGCCAACTATTATGCTGAGTTCCTTGCACAGCTATGTAATGTCCCTTAAGAGAGAGCTTTTGAAGTAGTAATCTCCTATCTTTTCGGTCTGACAGAATCCCAAACAGTTTTATGAGAATAATTTGTGGTAGCAAGTAACCAAGACAGGATCTCCTGTACTTCTATCTTACCTTGCCTTTCTTTTTTCTAGAATGGGCATCCAAGTAAAATTGTTTACTAAATGAACAGACAAATGATTAAGGTCACAGCTTCACATTCAGGTTGCAGCAGACCTGATGGTGCATGTTAATGTTTTGTTCATTTGTCATAACAAAAATGCAGCAAAGTGGGCCTGTCATTTCAATAAGGTCACTTTGGTAACAGGCAGGCTTTGTTCACCCTTCATGAAGGAATGAACAACTGATAAGATTTTTTAATGCCTTTCATTCTTTTCATATGATACTCTAGCTTTCTATGTAAATGTAACGTTTAACATTTGTTATTTTGTTTTGGGAGAGAGAATGGCAAGTGTCTGCATTGGTTCTTATACATCTGAAAATGCATTTAGCAATACAAAAATGTTTTTTAAGTCACTATACACTGTAAAATTTGTGTAGAATGTGTTGAAAATCAAGATTTGTGAGTTAGAAATCCTTCTAGCTATGTTTGTTAATAGTAAGAGTGTCTTCCACAGTTCCATAGAAGCATATAGCTGAAATGGTAGTAATATCAGCTTTTCTCCCATGAAATTTAAGTTCCAGGCTGGGAGGAGAGTATGCTAAGGCAGCTTTATGTATAAGACCTCAGAGATGTAGAGCATAGGAATAATAAGACGTTGAAGAGCAATCTATGCTATAAATCCCACAATGTCCTGGACAACATGCAATCTGATAGAGTAGGTACTTACACCTACAGGCGATGTATGGCTTGTACATATATACATGTAGGAACACATTTTGTACACCCACATTTAGGTTTCAGGATAGATTTTTCTTTTTATGCAGATTGTCACACAAAAAATGTGTTTTATTTTTCTTACTGTCTTCTTATTTGACTCTCTGTTTTCTATTTCCATTGGAAAAACCTGGAACCTACTTCCCTCTGAACTTACCACACTTCCCTCAACTACTCTGTTTAAAAATAAGCTTAAGCTCTTCCTGAAAACACACTGGATGTGCCCCTGTTCTAAACCTGACTGACCAACTTATCTATTTTTACCTGAATGATTCAAGATTCTCATCTCTGAATCTACTTACTTCTCTCTAACTTATTTTGCCTTCTTTTCTCTAATTCTATTTTATATTAAATACTACTATATTTCCTCTCCTGCACAGTCCTTGCTAGTACGGGATTAAAGTGACTCATATTACTTCTAGATTTATTACCTAACTGCTTCTCCTTTTTCATTTTTCATTATCTTCCTTTATTACCTTCATCGAATCTATTGCTTTCTTCTCTTCTCTCAACTAGTCTTCTTTAATAACACTGAAATGTAACTTCTTATTATCTATGCTAAGTCTATTCAAATATGTGTAACCTTCGTTATGTACTTGTAAACTTGCAGCCTTCTCTGTTTAAGAAAACGTATATGCATTCTAAATATGTATTTTCTGTAAATGTGAACTTTGTTTAAATTGTGTGGAGCTTTTCTCCCTGGGCCTCTACTGAAAATGGATATATATCCAGCTAGACTAGCCCGGTCAACACATGTAAAATAAATAAAATAAATACTGCACTGAGTGTTATTATTACTATATTGGGAAAACCAACCGTCCCTTGAAAGATAGGATTCTAGAACATATACGTGACATCAGGAATAAGAAAGAAAGCAGTGCATTAGCCATGCATGTAGCTGAGGAAGATTTGACACACAAATTTAAATTTATGGTATTGGAAGTAGTAAGAACTAGTAAGAGGGAGGTAACATAAAAAATCAAACAGAAGCAGCAGAACAAAGGTGGATTTTGCTCTTAAAGGCTGATAAGACACCTGGTTGAAATACCAAGGTATCGTTGAAACCATTTCTAAGAGCCAGACCATTAAAACATTAAGTAATATAAGCAGCCTTTTTGGCAATAATTTGTCAAATATATATGTATTAAATGTAGATATATAATTTTAAAAAAATTATGAATTCATGTATATTATTGTGATTATTTTATTTTATTTGTTGTGGGGATTTTTAGAGTCTCAAGTGATGTATTTGATTATTAGCAATGTTTTCAACTTTACTGTATCTTTAAGGTAATAGGCACAAGTTATTTGGTTTGTCACATGTTCTTGAATTATTTATTTAAATAGATGCGTATGAAGCTATTTTATATGGTCTGAAGAAGCGGATTTCTGTCTGTGAAAGCGCTTACCTCAGTTAATAAAAGGATTATCATTTTTTTACTCAGCTCCGTTGTGTGGAACAATTGTGTTTCGGTTTTACATAGGAACAGGTTGTATGACATTTCTGGATGTTTAAAAAGCTGGGAAAATAAAAATAATCTCCTCCAAAAATTTGGAAATTAATTTATAATTTATTCATTTATAACATTCTCTAAGCAGTGAGTATATCATAACATGTACTTACCAGAATGATAGCTTTAGTTGATTTCTGTCCATGAACTGGAATGGATGGATTGGTTGCTGAAGGCTTCTACCTCCATGGCATCTGTGAGAACTCTGAATAGCCCAAGCTCCTCCTCTATTCTATGATGCACTGCTCACAACTACCTCTGTAGGGTCAAATAAGGCCATCATACTAGCAAATGGAGATTTATAAGAATAGTAGAAATAGCTCCAGTGGATATGTGACAATTTAGTACCCAGCAGCCAATTGTAGGCTTCTGTTGCTCCTCTAGGTTCCTCCAGATAGAGCAGATATGGTAATTAGCAGGGGGAAGGTGGGAGGGATATTTCCAGCATACAGACAGAGACCAACTGAATCTATCATTCCAGTAAGTACATAACGCTTGTATTTAAGTTGATCCTTTATTTACACTGGAACAGATGAACTGAATACCCAGCAGGTCTTGGGTAGATCCAGGACAAGAGACCATTGATAATTGATGCCCCAAAGGAGGCTTTAGAATTGGATACAATTTCCAGACTGCAATGTTGGGGGGGGGGGGTTTGGCATAATGGTTAATGTCTTTACCTCCCATATACTAGTTACATGGTTTGATTCTGACCCCTGCTTATTGGTTAGGCTTGTTATTGTCTAAAGACAGATAGCCCAGTATCTCCCCATGAACCTATAAATGCATGTAGCCTAGACCACATTGCAACTATAAATTTCATCCAAAGGCAGGTTTCTAGGGAAAGCCCATGAGGTAGCTTGATAGAGTGTGGTCTTGGTATGGAAGGTAGAGGCTTGTTGTTAGATGAATAGCAAAAACTGATGCAGTCAGCTAACCATTTGGATAATGATAGTTTTCTTACTTTCTGGCCTTTCATCAGTTTGGACAATGAGACAAATAGCTGGTCATCTTTTCTAAATTCCCTTGTTGTTTGTAGGTGGAATCTGAGCTGTCTGTGCATGTCCAAGCAGTGCAGTTCATAGTGCCCTTTGCTGGAATAATTGAGAAAGAACACTGGGCATAAAGCTGGCAATGGTTCAAAGAGATGTCCTGGCATTGTGGAATGTAATGTAAGGAAATTTGGGTAAGAGGGCTTGCAAATCAGAGATTTGTCAAGCAGTTGTAATGGCCACCAGGAAAAGGATTTTGCAGAACAGGAATATAATCACATCTGAATTGGCGGGTCTGAATGGGAAGAGTTTTCCTCTATGGTATTTAATGGAGCTGAAAGACTGGTGGTCGGGAATGAAAAACTTCCTTTAGGTATGCTACACAGAGCTTGTGGAAAGCTAAGAAGGATGATGCAAAACTTTGTTGATAGGAATAAATCGCAACCAAGTAGACTTTGATGTAGGAGTAACTGACAGCTGAATGAAAAAGTTTTGTCAAAAACATTAGTATTTTAGGAAATGGAACTAAAAGGGAATCAATGCATTGTTTGTTTGCCTATACAGAAAACTTAAGTCATTTGCCTTAGTAAATTTTCTTGGTCAAAGATTTCTGAGATGCTGTAATTAATTGTATAACTTAGGGTAGGAGTGGAGGGTCCCTGGCCATTACTAAAAGTAGAGAAACCAAGCGGTTAACAAAAGGGAATGGATGTCCAGGTGAGGCTGGGTAGACAGATGAAACAGCAACTGATGATAAATTAAATCTGATCTACAAGATAGCTCAGAAAAAAAACATTATTTCTCATGGAGAACGCTTGTGATCTGGTTTTCTCTTTCTAACTTATTTTATTTTATTTATTTTCTCTACCATGTCAATAGGTCCTTGTCATTTTGCTGGGATTGTTTTTCTCAGCATTGAGAATTAATACTACTTTTGCCCCCATTTTAACCTCCCTAAGTCTGACATTTTTATTATCCATCATCTCATGCAAATGTTACTGTGGCATAACAATTTTTATCCTGTCCTGTAGATTTGTGATGTACACTATTACACTTTTAAATGAGGTTTTGAGGTCTATATTATAAGATCAGTGGTTGAAAACATCGAACACCATATGGTCGACACCATATGGTCGATGTCTTCAAACGTCGACCTTATAAAAAGACCCAAAAACAAAAAGAAAAAAGTACCCTAATGGGATTAAGCAGGGGGGCAAGGCCCCGTGTGCCCCCCCCCACCCCCTGCTACTTAAATATATCATTTTCGAGACCACACTACATTGCAGTAAATGGAAATCTCCACTTACAGAGATTTCCATTTACACTTTTGAGATTCTCAGCGTTCGCTATTCTCGTGTCAACAATGTCAGATTTGACACTGTAGTTGTCGGCTTTCGAGAATCTAATATTGACCCAGGGTTTTGCCTTCCTCACAAGTTTTCTTTGGTAAGCCTAGCAGGTCTCAGGGATCCTCCCCATATAGTAACTCAAATATTGTAAATCTTTTTGAAGCATGGGGCACCTTTGTTATAGCAAAAAGGAAGTAGGAAAATAATGGATTCCATTCTTGCCATCTTTTCCTACGACATTCTTTACCAGCAGCTTCAGAATATTATTAAACTGCTTCAGTAACCCATCAGTTTCATGGTGGTAAACTGAAGTTCTTAACACTTTTAATTTAAAATACTTGCATAGCTGGTGCATTACCCTGGATATAAATTGGATTCTATAATCCATGTCTGTTTCTTTAGGGACCCCACCCTGGAGAAAAGAAAAGTACAGTTTCTGTAAGTTGCTCCCTCCTACACCTTCACTCTGACTGCTGGTTAGACAGCCCAAAGGAAGGAAATCAGCAATTAGAGTGAATCAATCTTCTGTCCTTTCTTACTGCCTGGAGAGAAAGCAGCTATGAGGTTCTACAGGAGCAGCAGTCAGTCTTGACGCTTCATTTCTGGTAGATATGTCCTCACAGTGGAGTTCTACCACACATAAATTGTTGCCCTTTTAAGAAAATAATATATATTTTATTTTGTGACTGAAAACACATTTTTTTTCTCAGTATCAAACATTTCCTGTCAGGGATCGCTATTTTTAACTAAACACTAATTTGTGATTTATAGGTTATTTTGTAGTTAAAATGTACTGTTTATGTAAACTTTTAAATTAATTTTTGAGAATTAAAGGGTCAAGAAGTGTTTTAAATGGGCAGAAAACATTTTGAATGCAGTTAGTACTTGTGTATACTTTGTGACTACTTACATGTTATCATTGCTTTCAATGTGCAATGTAAACCACTGCTTTTCTGTTAAATTTACAGCGAAAGGGCCTGTGGTGTAAATGCAAGTGCGTGTGTGCGTGTGTGCGTGTGTGCGTGTGTGCATGTGTGTGTGTGTGTGTGTGTGTGTGTGTGTGTGTGTGTGTGTGTGTGTGTGTGTGTGTGTGTGTTTGTCTGTGAGTGTGTGTGTGCATATGCTACTTGTGAACACTTCTGTGGCAACTTACCTTCTGATGGCTTGTTTCAGCACTGATTACGAGCTTTCAGTACTTTTCCTCAGCTACAGCATGGATACTTATTCTGATCCTGCTGGCTCTTATCAGGCTGTACCTGAAAAGAAGAAAACATACAATAAAGACAAGAACACAATAAAGAGCTCTTGCCACCACCATGAGCTCAACCAGTGCCTCAGACATTAGTGAATGAACCTGTAGTTACCATCTATTATTATTATTTTATTAGCATAACTCTTTTCAATTGGTGTTAAATAAGCGAGAAAGGTAACCTAAACTGTAGAGGTGTCATTGCATCAACTCCCTTCATTGCCAAAAAGAGCTTGTTGGAATTTAAGTTGTGTTTGTTAAAACTTCTGTTAAATTTAAAGTGCTTGTGAGGTTTGAAGCTAGTTTTTTAATTTTTTTCTGCCTTATTCTTATTTTTTTAAAGTCCCTTTGTTGTTCTGGTGCTAAAAAGATGCATTTTGAAAGATTAATGTCCTGAATTTGTAAGGATATTAAGAAAATAGTACTGTTGGTTTCCTTCTGAGGATGTGTTGTTTAAGGTGGTAAGCCAAGGGGCCCCAGCACAGCAACTGTTTTACTGAAATTAATGTCTGTATTTATTAAGAAACCACTTACAATTTCAGTGCATTTACTGGTGGCAGTGTTCTGTTGCATATAGTTCATCACAGAGTAATTTAATTGGATTTCTACTGAACCTTGAGGACATAATTTTTTTCCTTTGTTTTTTTTTTTCAACAGGTTCACTGGAAACATCCCTAAAGCATACACACAGCAGGCTCATCCAATAGGCAGTTTGAGTCTACTCAATCCAGCCACCATTTATTTAGGACAAATTGTGTACCAGTCTGAAGACAAGTATTTAAGTGTTCTAATTTGCAAGCAATAGCCTTATAGTCTGTAAACTCTCCTCCACAGGCATCCTGCTGGTCAGCTTTTACTGTCTACTTCTTAAAAGACACTGACATTTACTCATACTGCTCTCACTGAAACTATTTATTTCTCTTATATTTTCTTCAGTTCTTCTAGATTTGCTATTCCTATTATTTATATCCTCCTGTCTTTCTTTAGTGTAACTCCATGCCTTCAAGGAAGTCATCCTTTGTCTCTCCCCTTCCTTTCTTATTTATCCTTGTCCAAGACAATTATTAAACCGCTTTCAGCTCTGAGATAGTAGTTGTGCACAGTCAGCATTGACTCAATGTGCTCAATTGTCTCTTTAGTGCATTTTTATTTTGCTATAAAAGTGTCTCTGCAAGCAAACAGATATGTATGTAGCAGTGAAGTCTGCAGTTTGAACACCAGTCTGTGGGCTACATTTTTATGTAAATTATAAGTATTATGGCAGCCTAAAACTAAGAACTTTGCCCACTATAGTAGCTTCATTTTCTTACACCAAAGCAGACACACTGGTACTTTTTCCTTTAACTGTGTTCAATTCATTGTTTTAGCAGTCCACTTTCTCCCTTCCTTAAGTTTATTTATCTTCTTGCGTAACCACTTAGACTTCTGAGCCGGTAATTTTCCAGAGCTGTACTACTGCATTCTGGCTTACTTTTTCTCATTGTTTTCCTAATCTGTGGGGATTGGGTGACATTTGAAGTTTGCATTTCTAAGTCCACAGAAACCTCCTTACATTATACAGTTATTCAAACAGTCAAGTGCAATTTTTTTACTGTTATCACCATTAGTCAGGTCAAGGTGATATTGGACTAACTTTCCTACTAAAACTATGTCATATAGCAACAAAAACAAGGCTTTCATCTACTAGCTCAGAGACCTTTTTAACTGCATTGTTCCTTTTACTTACCTCTCTCAGCTTTGTGGCTTTTTTAAGATAAGTCACTGATTCTTTTTTCTCTCTGTCTCTTTGGCAAGTTTTCAACCGCTTCATTCACCCTCACAACACTCAGGCTCACTCCGCTCCCCTACTCTAGCCCCAATTCCCACCCACCCATCTTACTCTACATTTATACTTCCATAGCATCACCCACATATTCCTCAAACCAATACCATCAGTTCCCTCCAGAAGAAAACAATCAATAAAATTGCTCCCATTATTAATACCCACAACCACTCTTATCAACCAAGGCTCTCTCTCAAACTGTCTTAATCCTTGCCCCCATAACTTTCAAATTACATCTCTACATCCAACTCAGTACCCTCTTAACATTTCTAATCCTAATTTACAACAACGATAAAACCCAAGTTAAATAAGATGACCCTAACTCACATTATTTTACTATTCTTCCTCACTCCACTAGCCTTCATCATCAATTATCAAATCTATCTCTTTCAAATTTTCAACCAGTCCTCACAAATAATATCAACATCTACCCAGCCTGCCTTTCTCCATAACATCCTATCTCTATAAACAAACCATATCTGATTTATTTATCTCTAGATATCTTAAAACTAAGTATCCAAATTTACAATCAAATACCAAACCAAGACCAAAATATAGCTGGCCATACTCTTTAATCTGTAAAATATCAATTCAAAAAGTTAGCAGAGATATTTACCCCAACCCAGGCCCACTGTTCATAAAACTATCACTTCCAACCCCAAAATAAACCAGTCACTTAATACATCTCAGAAAAAAACAGAACCCAAACTCACCACATTACATATGAACCTAAGAAGTACGTGCAATAAAATCCATGACACACGGACCTACCTTGCCACATACACCCCTGATGCAGTCATAGCTACTGAAACCTGGTTAAAAAAAATAAATAAATGATAATGAGAGCCCCCACCCTGGATAAAATATACTTAGGCATGACAGACAAAATAAGCATGCAGGTGGTGTAATAATCATCTTTAAAAATTCCCTAACCATCACCTTGCTTCCACAGGAAATACCCACATTTGACAATGCTCATAAATTCCACTACCCCCACTGAATCCATAAACTTGTTCAACTTCAGACAACTAATACCCACACCTACAAGAATCAATAAAACTTCAGGGAGACACTCAACATTAGCATGGGTTCTTACAAACAAACCAGACAAACTGACCAAAGTAGGCTGCTTCTCAGATAGCATAAGTGACCACATACCAACATATGGTATTAGAACTCACCATAACCTAAACAAACATATTATCTATAATCAAATATGAACTACAACCAATTCCAGCAATGATATTTTCAATGAAACACTAAAACAATATAAATGGAATGTACTTAGAACAATGCCGCTAGATACTGCTGTAGAACACTTTAATAACATATTCTTACAGACACTGCTGTAGAACACTTTAATAACATATTCTTACAGACCTTAAATAATCTAGCACCATTCGGAAATTAAATAGTAAAGTCCAACCCCACAACAAGACTGACAAAAGAAACAAAAAAATGACAAAAATGGATAAAGCCTGGAAAATTGGTATCAAAATAGAACTCAGAATGTCTTTCAGCAAATTAGATATCTAATAAACTTTACAAAACCCCATGTCAAACAGGATAAGTAAAGATACTATACTAACTTACAAGACAAGCATAAAAATGACCCAAAACTTTTTTGGTCATCACTAAATAAATTATCCCACCCTAGCAAGACCACACTCCCTCTCAAAAAACAGACAATACAACAGACTCTATCCCAACACAGTTTAATTCCTACTTTATTCAATCAATATTAACTCTCATAGACACTAATACATTTGTTCCCTCTCTCCATCCCTGTCTAATCAAAACAACACACAGCTCTTCAGTTTTAGTCCAGTACCTTCCTTACTCATAAGGAAGTTGATCCTTAAACTAAAAACTACTTCCATAGCTGTAGACCAACTACCATCAGAATACCTAAAAATGGCCACAGAAGTCATAGTCTTCACTGTGTCCATATTAACTAATAGGCCATAACAGAAAAATACACCCCATCACTGTGGAAAAAATCCAAAATCATACCACTGCACCAAGGTAGCACATCTATAGCATTTAATAACTACAGACCAATAGCGATTTTCTCCCCCTCTCCAAAATATTATTTAATAACTACAGATCAACAGCGATTTTCTCCCCTCTCCAAAATATTAGAGAAATGCATTTATATGCAGACGATGCAATACCTAACCTAAAATAACCTGCTATCAGAAACACAACATGGCTTTAGACCATAGCACAGCACCACTACTGCACTAATACATTTTCGCAATATAATAAACCAACGTAGAAACGATAGTCTGCTTGTGTCCGCCATGTTCTTAGTCTTATCAAATGTCTCTCACCAGCAACTGTTTGTTCGACTCACCTCAATAGGACCTTCACAATACTCCTTGTTGCGATTTCCTAGTTACCTATCTGGAAGGCAACAAGCCATTAAATGGCAATAAACCTACTCATCCTTTTAGCCGGTTACTACAGGTGTCCCACAGGGCTCTATCCTGGGTCCTCTCCAATTTAATATATTTATTAATGACCTTCACACCTCCACTCACCATGCTAGTTTAGTTCAGTATGCAGATGACTCAACATTAATATGTGCAGTCTCAACAATAAATAAGCTCAAAGACTTTACCGGAAAATATTTCTCCTCTTTAGAAACCTGTCTCAAAGAATCAAACCTCTTACTCAATCCCAAGAAAATTAATTTAATGCTTTTTACCTCAAAAAGTTGCCAAAATCAAAAGAAATGTGTTACCATATAGTCAGCAAATAATACTGTCATTGAAATTGTAACTCACGGTAAACTTCTAGGTGTTATAATAGATGACAATCTCAACTATGATCAGCATATACTGCCACCATTAAATCTACACTCCAGAAACTAGGCTCCCTTTAAAGGATCAATGGATTTCTTACAGATACTGCAAGAAAACTCTAGCCATCACCTTCTTATTGCCACCTCTCTTATAAATCGCTCCTATCCTAACAAATGTAAATGATACTCAGAGAAAGAAACTTACCTCCTACTACAACAAAATAGCTAAATTTGCTACCAATCTCCCTCAAAGGACCCAACATTGTCATAGATTAAAGCAAGTAAACCGGCTTGAACTTCACAGCTACCTAACATATTCACAACTAACTACAGCACACAAAATCATTCATCAATCAGAAAAATACCCTGCACTAGATAACTTATTACTGACCTACTGTCCAGCAAGGGACCTCCACTCTAGTAACAAATTCTTATTACTTACAAATAAGTCAAATACTATTGCAGGAGACTTGCTCTACTCCCATTGCATTGCTAAACTCTGGAATAGTATCCTCACACAAAAAAAAAATTCTCTGTCAAACTCAATAGTTTTAAACCACTGCTTAAACAACATCCTAACCAGTCCTGGTCCTGCACATCCTTATTACAAGGCTGTAGCTTTGTGTTCACCATATGATATTCTCCAAATACTCTTCTGAAACAGAATATACACACCCTCTCATTGAAATGACAAAACAAGTTTTATACATAACTGCTGCCTGTACAATCCACTAAGTTGCATGTGGAATTTCTCTTTAGTAACTTCCACCTCTGTAAAATCTTAGAATGTATAAATGTAACTATTGTTTGTATATAAATGTAAATAGAAATGTAACTACTCTGTATTTAACTGGAACTTAGTAGAATGCAATGTAAGCAAATTGAGCTTTTCTCCCTAGGCCTCCACTGAAAATTTGCATTACCTAGTTAGACTTTCCCAGTAAACAAAGACAAATAAATAAATACATAAAATCTGTTGTTCCTCAACTTATTTGCTTTCTTCTGTGGGTTCCTCTGGTATAGTCCTTTCAGCCACCATGAACCGGGGTCAGCCACATCCTCTTCATCTCTTCCAGTATCCATTATGGGCATGAGAGAACCACCATATTTGAGTCAGGTAGACACTCCAGGTGGTGCTTCTTGGGGTAACTGGAGAAAGTGACCACTTGATGGAATTGAACTGCTGTCTCCTATTCTTTAGTTGAGGTGTTGTGACTGTTAGAAGACATGATTTTCTTACCTTAACCATGCAATTTATTACAGGCTGTTAATTCTGGTGTTCAGAAATCCTTACCTGGGGCAGAGCCTAGATGGCCAACTGTGAGCAGTGAATTTTGAGAGCTCCATAAACTAGTATAATAATATAGGAACATTTTATTATTTTCAAGTTTAAAACATCAGAAATCTATAGATAAACTACTAAACTACATAAATATCAATTTTGATGGAGATATACAAAAATTTTCCTATCAAGTAACTTAGAGATATATCGAGTCACTGAATATGAACAACTCAATGAATTCTCATCCAGATGCTGCTTTGAAAAAAGAACTGCAATTGATAACATCTACCTTACAGGAACTATCTTTGAAAATGGATGGCTTTAAAAATTACTTAGAAAACCTCAAATTAAATTCTCAAAAACAGACTGATACTCTTAAGGAACTATTACAGCAACACCATACAAAAATAACAATTATACCATGACCCCCCATTAATATTCCAAAACGTGCATGCTGATTGGCCAGCATGCACGTTGTAAATCGACTTATACTAATGGAAAAAGATCCGGTCGCCCGGACTTTTTCCATTAGTTTAAGTCTATTTTAAAACACTGTCTCGCTATGTTAAAAGAGTTTAACATAGCGACACAGGTTTAAAAAAAGCAACGAAGATCTCCATTGCTTTTTTTAAAGCTGTCTCGCTATGTTAAACTCCTTTAACATAGCGACACAGTGTGTAAAAAGCAACGGAGATCTTGCTTTTTCCGTTGCTTTTTTTTTAAACCTGTCTCGCTATGTTAAATGGGTTTAACATAGAGAGACAGCTTTAAAATAAGCAACGGAGATCTCTGTTGCTTTTTTTAAAGCTGTCTCGCTATGTTAAACCCATTTAACATAGCGAACAGTAAAAGCAACAGAGATCTTGCTTTCTCCATTGCTTTTGGCCACAGCTCTGATGTACTGAGGCATGTGCAGTACATCAGAACTGCCATGATACCAGACAGCTGCGGAAGGGCAGCAAAGAGGCATTATACAATGCCATTATTTAAGAAAAGTAATTATTTCTTTTCTTAAATAATGTCATAGTATAATAGCAATAACTCACTTCTGGGTGTGGGTAATGCGGGATTTACCCACGGTTGTCTTTGTTTGGTCCCGAGGGCGACCAAACCACTCCAACCGTGGGTAAATCCCGCATTACCCACACCCAGGCGTGGGTTATTGCTATAATATAGAGACTTCTCTAAATTACATTGAAGGGGGAATCCAAAAGGAAGAATTCCAAAAAGAATTTCTGCATAAACAGAATACATGGCTACTTAACAAAATAGATGACTTAGAAAACAGAGAAAGGAGAACCAATATAAGGATCTTTGATCTGCCTGAAAACATTGAAGGAGAAGACATTATTTCATTCTTAACCTGGATTCCTGAAGTTTTAGACTTGAAAGAGGGACTTTCATTTGGAATTGAAAGGGCGCAGAGAGCACTGAAGAAAGCTGCTTCTAACTCAACAACTACTTCACCTAGATCCATAGTTATAAAATTTCTTTCATTTATGGACAAAGAACTAATATTAAAATCTGCTTGGAGAAAATCACCCTTAAAATACAACCAAAGCCTGATAAGGTTTGACAATGATTATTCTTCCAGAATGCTAGAACAAAGGAAAAAAGTCTGGCCAATAATAAAAGTGTTGAAACAAAACAACATTAAAGCACAGCTGGCCTTTCCAGCCAAGATAAAAATACATTTTGCCAATGAGATGAGAGCCTTTAATGACTTAGAAGAAGCTACTAGATTCATCAAAAACAACAACATATTGTCTATCCCAGAAGAAATGGAATGGATGGCCCCTACTCTTAAAAGAATAAAAGAAACAAATCCTTGGACTGATGCTAGAAAAAGAAACAAAAAAACTGATTCCAAGATAGCTGTCCCAAAAAAATAAATAAATAACTCTTACAATAACATCTCTCAAAGTATGAACTAATATGGTACATCACTTGTCATCTGTTTTTATTAAAAAAAAATGAGGGTTTCTTAAACAACTGAGAAACAGTAATGATTTATTCAGAATGTTCAAAGAGTCCAATAATTCTTCAAAAACAAAGGTAGGTCAAGATGGGTTACTATTTACATTATATATAAGCCAAACAAAGCAACATATAATACAAACATAGAAGTTTCTATTCCCCTACTTGAACTCAATGAATATTTATCTTGTTCATTTTTCATTGATTTTACTTATAATAATTTAAGTAATTAATTAACTAATTCAACAAGGTACCATTCATCAGAGTTCAGATTCAAATGTAACAAATTAACATCATATATAATAGCAGTAACAGTAGAGTGTTTTGAAAAAAAATGCTGTCATGGAGACTAATGCCTTCTTCAGTTAAAGTATGATTTAGAAATATCATGTATATCCTGGTTAAATAATAGTAGCAAGCTCTTAGTACAAATGCCATCATTATTCTGTCTAAATATAGTTAATATCAATTATGGCAGGTATCACAGCTACGAGTGCTGTTTGATCAATCCTGATATGGTGTGAGTGGATGCAGCTGTGTCTGGCAGCTAGTACAAATGTCATTATTATTCTGTCTAAACATAGTTAATATAAATTATGGCAGGTATCATAGCTTCAAGTGCTGTTTGATTAAGCCTGACATGGTGTGTGTGGATGCAGCTGTGTCTGGCAGCTGTTGTATGTTGCCATTTTCATCTCCAGGAAGCTGTGGATTGCGGATTGTGATTGAGGTTTACTGATGCTTGTGTATTAGGAAGAGACATTTGGTATTTTAGCCTGGATCCAGGGTGAAGGGGGTGGATAAAACTGTGATTTGGGATATTTTGGCAGAGAATAGTTTGTTTATATGTCTGCTGATTGAGAGGTGGGAAGGCTGAAAGAATGTGTTATCTCTTGTTGTGGCGGCTTGTTGGGATTTTTTTTTTTTTTATCTGTTTGCTCTCCATTCTTTTCCTGGCTGCTGCCTCACTGAAAGGGAGGGAATTTAGGCTTGAAATTGAAGTGAAGTGAAGCTTTGCTTCAGGTGCATCGTGAGCCTCTGGTATGCAGTACAGACACACTAACAGAAACAGATGCTCCCAGGTTGCTATGGTAATGGAGACAGAGAGACGATAATGCTTAACGGCTCTGAGGAGCCTCTGAGATGATTCTCAGCAATGAAGTTTTTGGTTTAAAAAAAAAAAATATATATATATATATATATATATATATATATATATATATATATAATAAAAGGACTGTTTTAAACCACATGTACACATATTGATGGTCTCCCAACACTTTGTTTAGCTCATTAAGTTGATTCTTAATAAAAAATAAATAAATAATATGCACAATTTTATATTTAAAATGTATTTTGGTCCAAACACATTAAGGACTTACATAAGAGTGGAAGTCTGAGTTATTGCAAAGTCTAAGAGCATTTGGTCTTGTGCAGTACCCTTTGCAGTGGTCTGGCAGGTGAGCTTGCTTGGATGTGTTGGGCATATGGGGATTGCTGATTCTAGGGGTGTTTGGGATTGCCGGGAAATGCTAGAGAGTCATCAGATTTCCTTTGTGGAAATAGCTGTGGGAATGGAAGGTGTGTTGAGTGGTTTACTGGCAGAGTGGCCACTGCATGGAACAGGCTGGTAAAATGGAACAGGATAAATATTGGTTTGGATATTTTAAGAACAGCCTGAAAACACACCACATGAACTAGCAAATGGTATTCTGGCAGAACTAATTGGGCATTGTTGCCCATACTTGAAGTACTGATATGTGTGTGTGTAAGGATGGAAATATATTTATAACAAATAAGAAGATAGAAGGGTCTCATAATATAAAGTCTATGGACTGTATAAACATGCTTTGAGGGAGCTAATAATAGCAATAAGCATCACAGCTTGTGGTCACTAAATAACTAAGGAACAGCCAAAAAAAAAAAAACACACAATAGTTATATAATGTATGATTTTAGTAAATCTAGACATAAAATATATAATCGTCATATAAGATGAAGCAGTCTGCTGAATTTAGATATTAAAGACAGAATTTAATGACATGGGCTTGTGTATAATAACACTACTGTCTTAACTTGTCATAAATGATATACATTACATTGAACATCAAGGGGAAGAGTGATGAATTTCTTATATAAGTAAATATGCATAACAAGTCATGTAATTGCTTTAACTTGAATTGTAGTTTTTGTAACCCATCTTGACCATATATAATATTTAAGTGGTTACCAAGGTAACTAATGTTTTATATATGACATCAAACTGACAAAGTTGTTCAAGAGAAACAATAGAAGCCTGAACTTGAAATGTCACAGAATGTAACAATCATATTCTGAACAAATAGTATTAAATTGACAATAGACACTCAGTTTAATAACATGGGCTTGTGTATAACAACACTACTGTTTTAACTTGTCATAAATGACATACACTATATTGAACATCAAAGGGAAGCATGATGATTTTCTCATATAAGTAAATGTGCATAACAAGTCATATAATTGCTTTAACTTGAATTGTGGTTTTGTAACCCATCCTGACCATAAATAATACTTAAGCTGTTACCAAGAGTCTCTATCAGAACATCAAAGTATTAAAACTTTGAATGTTCTGATATCGAATACTATTCAGCGAACGCTAAGAATAGCGAAGCTGCAGAACAGCGAATTCTTTCCTCAGGAAAGAATTTGGTTGGCTGTTTCTGTGGCTTCACCATTCTTAGCACTGTGGTGGAAATTTACATGTTGGGTTCAGGTAAGTGTGCGATTGTTTGTATGTTAGGGTTAGGGGCGGGTTAAGTGAGTTAGGGTTAGGGCATGGGTTAGGAGTGTGTGCGATAGTGACAGATTTTAGGGTTGGGGCCGTTTAACTGAGTTAGGGCTAGGGCACGAGTTAGGTGAGTGTGCAATAGTGACAGACCTTAGGGTTAGGGTTTGGGTTAAGGTAAGTGGGCAGATAGTAGTGTATGTTTAGTTTAGTGAAGCATTAGATGTAGGAATTTAAGTGCATGTGTGTGGTTGCTGTTTGTTTGATGTGCTTGTGTTGTGTGTATGCATTTCAGAGCAGTGAACTTTTTCCATGGGAAAAAATCAGCTGTTCTGAATGTTCGATATTTTCATGTTTAGATGTTTTGGAGCCAATGAAATAGCATTTGCTATTTTCATCTTTTGATAACGTGATATAAATGCGTTACAAAAGTAACTAATGTTTTATACATGACATCAAACTGACAAAGTTATTCAAGGGAAACAATAGAAGCCTGAACTAGGAATGTCACAGAATATAACAATCACATTCTGAAAAAATAGTGTTAAATAGACAATAATCACTCAGTTTAACCTTTGCTGATTATACAAAATAGAATGTTGCCATTTAAATCTAAAAACTTTCAGTATATGCCATAAAATGGCAATTTATGAATATGGAAAGGGAACTTGTAATCATTAATCACAATAAGTGAATTTGTTGTTTTTAACCTATAATTTCACTCATTTTATAATAAGAAATGACAGATATGAAAATCCTTATGTGTAGGAAATGGGGGAAGAGGGATGCACTGATAATTAAAATGCACTAACTTTCATCAATGTTCACATAAAACAAACTTGATGCTTTAAGTAAGTTAGCAACAAATGCAGTGATTACTTAAATGCTGCCAAACAATGAAATATAACTTCTGATATATCCAGTAAAATACATTGTATTATAAACATTAGGTATAAATATTATTACCATCTATTTATATTAAGTAAGTTTTGAAAGACTTCATCAATAAGGGTAAATATGTTAAATAACTGTGTGCTATAATCTTTTACTGGGGTTTTATATATGATACAGCCTACTTTACTATGATTGAATTGCTTGTCATCTATCTTTCATGTAAATATTAATTGCTTATACAATAAGTAGACATTTATATTGTATTAGAATTCTGTCTAATCTACAATAGTACTATATATGTTCAAAATAACATAAATATTGCTTATTCCTATTACAAATATTCTCCATATGATAATTTAATTTATGGAGCTCAGATGTTCTGAATTGTCAAGGTATAAGTGATAATCTGATGGACTTAGGTTTTCCATGAGATTAGGAATGATTTTCATTCCATGGCTAGTGTGGATCTTAGTCTTGTTAACATTTATTAATTTAAATTTGCTATTTCACAAAAACATTTTTAGTATGCCTGACCAAAACATCACTTTATTGGTAAACACTCAAAGTATAAAACTAATAATTTCCTTTAAAAGCTCAAATATATACTTTATAGTAATCATTGGAAAATGTTTAATAGTCACAATAAAACAAAAAATACATAGTCTAAATAACCTAAGATGGATTTAACTTTATTATCTTTAAATACCAATGGTTTAAACAATCCTAACAAGAGATCAAATCTACTGAAATATTTAAAACTGAACAAAGCACAAACTGTCTTCCTTCAAGAATCTCATTTCAAAACAAATGACAATTACAAATGGAATCCTAAGGAATATACGATGTTGGTGCAATCCACTTATAAGACAAAGACAAAAGGGGTAACAATTTTATGGAAAACAAATGTGATTAACCCAGAAATCATTTAGAAGTATGAAGATAAAGAAGGCCTTATGGCATTAGTAATAGTTAAATATAATAAAGGAATATGGACCCTAGCCAATCTATACTGGTTCCCATGCATTGAAACAGGAACTGTTAAAAAACACTTGGATTTCATTTCCAACAATTACAAAGGCAACTTAATATTAAGTGGAGATTTTAACTGTATATTTGATATTTCTGAAACTACAAATAAAAGGCACCTGTGTATATCTTCTGTATCAAAAGCTTTAAACAAGTGGGTAGAATCATTTCATCTTGTAGATACTTTCAAATTTAAAGAAGATAAATCTTTCCTGTTTTCCCATCAAGATCACAGATTTGGTACCCAAACTAGAATAGATAAAATATTTGCTGCCCATGACTTACACTCTAAAATCATTAATCTCTCAATCACTCCCTGCCCCTTTTCAGACCACAATTCATTGATACTAAAACTTCAAAATGAGTATAAACCATTAATCTTTAACTCCAGAATTCCAGCATATATAACTAAAATTAAAGAGTTCAAACTCTGGTTATTATCTGAATTACAGTTCTTCTTAGATATTAATTACACCACAGAGATAAATAAAATAATGATATGGGACTCATTAAAAGCTTACATATATGGTAAAACCCTAAGTTGGTATAAAAAAAATCAGAGAATGGGATTCTGGATTATTAGATCTACAATCCAAACTTTTGTCAGTAAAAGCTGAGAAAAATCAAAATCATTTGGAGATGAAAAAGAAAGCAAAAGTATTAAACAATAAATACAGTGAAATTCTAACACATAAAACTAGTTTAGCTTTAGAAAAACTAAAAAATAATACATTGGCCACTTCTACCAAATATCTACATAATTTATCCACAAGAATCAAAATATGATACAACCAAAAGCTAATACATTAAAAGTATCTTCCATGAAAAGAAAGGGAAAAATGTCTCAGATATAGGTGACATTCTTGATGCCTATAGAAATCACTATATGGAACATTTCCAAAAAGAAAATATACATATTGATCAATTAAATCTAGATGAAAAATGTTCTAATATAAAAAAATACAAGAAAAATTGAAACTAGATCTGCAAGCACCCATATCCTACAAAGAAATTACAGATACAATAAAAGAGGGAAAAATAATAATGCTCCAAGTATAGACGACATAATTATGGAAATATATAAACTTTTTCCTTCAAAGATATAACTCTTCCATAAACCTCTATTAGAAATTCAGTCACAAGCTTTAATACCACCCTCTTGGAGATATTCCTTAATCACACGAATTCTAAAGGAAAACAAATTCCAAACCTCTGTGCCTCATATAGACCTATATACATATTAAATAATGACTATAAGATATTTATGACAATATTAACTAACAGAATGAAAATACCACTATCCAAAACAATAAATAATGATCAAACTGGATTTATATATCATAGACACACACATGACAATATTAAAAGGATAATTTCTCTTAAAGATTATGTTAATAAAGAAAATAAAGAAATACTCATAATTGACTTAGATATAGAGAAAGCCTTTGATTCCCTAAATTGGGACTATTTATTCAAAATCCTAATGCTATTTGAATTTCCTGCATCCTTTGCTCATCTCCTAAAGAATATATATATATATATATATATATATATATATATATATATATATATATATATATATATATATATACACATATATATATATATATATATATATATATATATATATATATATATATATATATATATATATATATATATATATATATATATATACAAATAATTTAGTGTATGTCAAGTTAGGTCCTTTTACCTCTGAATCCATACATATAACAAAATGCACTAAACAAGGATGTCCCATGTCACCAATTCTATTTGCTCTGGCTATTGAAATATTGCCAGATTCAATTCGTAACAATATAAAAATCAAAGGAATAGATGTTTATAAACAATACAATTCTAAAGTAATGCTATTTGCTGATTACATATTACTAACAATATCTAATACAAAATAGACATTAGAAGAATTACATATATTAATTGACAAATTTCACATGACTTAAGGACTCCATTTCATTAAATCAAAATCAAAATTTTTATTTTTAAATAAAAAAGAACTGCAGACTAAGGGAGATCACATCATAGGGAAACAAGAATCTACCTTAAAATATCTAGGAATTGTGTTATGCAAGGATAATAATGAATTAGCATAAGAAAACTACAATAATATCATCAATACAATTAAAATCTCTGTGGAAAAATGGAACAAAATAATATTAACATTTGAAAATAGACTACAGTTAATAAAAATGGTTTTACTGCCCAAGATCCTGGATATAGACTTGGCAATACAACTGTTACCAGAAAGGAATATACTTAAAGAAATATATTCATGCCTAAAAAAAATTATGGTTTCCCAAAAGAAACAGAATAGCTTTACTACATCATATCAGACAATGGAAACAGGGAGGATTAAACTTTCCTGATATAGAAACATATATAAAAGCATCAGTATCTAAGACAATCTCAAATTGGATAAGTCCAAATTACTCTGCAAATTAGAAAGAATTACTAACTGCAATATCAATAAATTTGATTTACAAAAAAAATTTCAAATAGATCAAAACAATTTGCCATGGCACACATTATGTATTAGTATGCAATATAACATAACTATACCCACTAAAACTCGTATGATTAATTATTACATTGACTCATTTAGGAAAATTATTAATGCAAATATAGATTTAAAAATCTGGTTTGATCTTTTAACAGCATTTATAGTCACAAAGAACATTCCACATAAAATATATAGAGAAATTATTAATTCCTGGGAACAGAAAGGATTTGTTTGTAGGCTCCAATGTATCAAAGAACTAAAAGTTTTAGATATACAAGTAATAAAAACATAAAAAATTCCACAACAGGATTGGATAACTTTACAGAGTATTCTGTCATATTTGTAAGATTTAAGTAGAATAATTAACAATTCTTCATTTAAAGAAATACCTACATTTATG
Organism: Protopterus annectens; assembly: GCF_019279795.1. Lineage (NCBI taxonomy): Eukaryota > Metazoa > Chordata > Ceratodontiformes > Protopteridae > Protopterus > Protopterus annectens. The sequence goes on from NC_056730.1 coordinate 906,741,938, forward strand.
AAATACATATATGAAATCATATATAATGACTTTGACATGGGAAACAGTATTTCAACATTTTACAAAATATTGATAAACTATAAAACATCCAAAACCTCATATTGAAAATATATAACAATACAGTTAACTGAAGATATTAAAACAAATATCTTATTATCGATAAAATATACATCCTTTACATAATACCGGAAAGTTTTTAATTGGAAATGCTTGCACATAGCATTCTTAACCCCAGACAGAATCAGTAAATTTAGTTCTTCCATAAAAGGCAAATGTTGGAGATGTGAGCAAGTACACATTGCAAATTGGAACCACATTTTCTTTGATTGTGTTAAAATTAAGACATTTTGGAATAATATTAATAACTTTCTACAAGCTTTATTTAATGAATCATTTTATTTAACTAAAGCTCTTGTGTTATTAAATGTGAATGAAGGTCCTCATTTGAATAGGTCAAACATGTTATCTAGTATAGACTATACTTGCAATTTCAAGGAAGCGTATAACAAGAAGATGGAATACAAACACAATACCAACTTTGGAAGACTTCTACAGCCTACTGAAGACCACAGCATTATTGGAAATTAAAATTAAAGAACTAAGCATTTATCCAAAGCCATTTATCAGCAACCCTTAGGGAAAAGTCTTATTGTTGATTAGCACTATACAATAATTGATCAGACACTTTGATAATGGATTGGACATACTTATAAAGTAACTGTATACATTAAGATCTGTTATGGTGTCAGGCTAATGTAAATAGTGTGCATAGTTATTTAAGATGTTATGTATAAATACCATGGAATTCATTTTTGAGAAAGAAAGCCTTACCTGATGAAAATCTGTCAGAGGATGCCGGCATGGACAGGACAGGCTTATTCTCCTATTGGAGATTCTCAAGCTCTTAAGTCCAATTTACAGGGAACTTGCTCCTTAACTCCTCCTTTGGAGGAATTTTCTGGCTCAGAAGAGGTAGTTGTTCCCTCTGAATTGAGATATTTTGATATGTCACAAGCAGGCAGACCTCACTCTTCACTCATTCCTGCTATTTTGCCAGCCTTGGAGGATATATTTAATGCTTCCTATAATACTTCTGACTCAAAATCTTCAGTCTCTGAAAAGGCAGACAGATTGTATAAAATACCTAAAACTAACAAAATTTTGTTTTCTCATCTTAAATCAGATCCAGCTGCAATATCTACCTCTTTGCCAGATGGTAACATATTATTAGTTACTGTTATCCGCTTACCAGTGGACAAAGAAGGCAAGGTACTGGACAGATTTACTAAGCAAATGTTTTCTTCTTCCACATTAGCGTATAGAATTCCCAAGTACCAGGCACATATGTAGAAGTTTATTCTGTTTTGTGCAGACATTTAGAGGGGGTAGGCAGCCTCTATACCTTCAGAATATAGTTAATTTCTGAATGCAGTTGTTTCAGATATTTCCCAATTAATCAAACTTAGTTTGAAGAGTGTGTGCATGATTGTACAAAAAACTGTGTATAGGGCCACTGCTACTGTTATAGCTTTGAGGAGATATGCCTGGGTACATAACCAAACATTTGTTTATAAAATGAAGTCTGAAATTTTGAATTCTTCCCTAGTTAAGGAGATTTTGTCCCTTCTGCTACTCCGGTCATCCTCTTTCTAATATGCTTTCATAAATGCCAAAGTTTTAATAGAAGGTGCATTTATACTGCCTAGAACTTATTTGCAATGGTAGGTAAAGGCAAAAGCTGAGAACAATCATCTCAGATTAGTCTGCTTTGACACAAGTTGCCCTTCCTTAGCCCCATCATAAGAAATAAATAGCTGATGTGCTTTTTTAGTTCTGCCAAGATAGTACCTGATCTGCCTGTGTACATCCATTTTGTATGTAGGATCCTATGACCCTGGTTCTGAGGGTCTGGAAAAAATACTTAAAGACTGATTGCCTGATACAAAGTAAACTGAAAAAAAACTTTTGGGAATAAATGAGGGATTTGTTCTTAATGAGACCTTTCTCTATGGAAGACCAAACAGGGTTTCATTAGTTAATATTTCTTCATTAACATATTCATTTTATCACCATTCTTACAGCCAGTCTTAACATTCTAGTTATGTAAATTACATTGGAGTGCCCTTTTGGCGTTATCAATTGCTAAAATTCCTGTTATTTTACTTTACCATGTACTGCTGGTTTTAACCATAAGTTGAAAAAAATTTAGATCAGACAGTTGTGGCATTATTGATTTACTTGCGTTAAATCTTCAGTTATGAAAATTTGAGGCATACAAACATTAGATAGCAGTTTGTTCAGCTTCTAGTGTTTCATAGGTTCAGTACCTTCCATGTCCATATAAGCTTTGACTGCCTCCCTGTAAGTTGAGAAGACAACATTTTAGCCCGCTCAAACTGAACCCAGTACTCCTGGGTAACAGTATTAAAAGCAACTGAATATGCTTCACTGTAATAATTCTTAATGTGTTTCTTTAGAGGTAGAGTAGCATTTGGAGTGACCTGGACAGTTAGTACTATGTTTCTGTGTTCCTGGAGGATAACCAAGTGTTCATCCATAGCCTCACTCCTCTGCTGAAGGGTCACAAAATGCTGGTCCATGTTCACATTGATCTGCATTAGTCTATGTGAAATCTTCCATTTTATTTCTCAGAGTCCAATACTTACCTCACACAGCAAAACAGCTCTTTTTCTCTTTTTGGATTGGGTATTTAACTTCAAGTGTTTGTGCAAATGCAGGCTAAAATGCAGGAATGAAAAAATTAATGTAATTGGCTATGTGATGCCCCTGCATTGGCCCAGTAATCAAGGAGCCTCAATCCTCACCACTAGTACCAGTGAGGGACGTACACATTGGGAGGATGACAAGTACGCACACAGTAAAGTACAATTTACCTTTAGAGCATACAGAGATCACAGTCAGTCTGGGGCTAGTTTCTCTCTCTCCCTCTCTCCAGATCCCCAATAAGACTCCCCACTGGCACAGCTATAGGGTTAAGATCTCAACTGAGCGGTCAAGCCAAAGCCTCCAGCACCCTCTGTCCAACCAGTGCTTCATGTCCTTGCCCAAGTAGCTGACACACACACTTTGAGATTTGACTTATATAAAAACACACAGACACTCTTGAGGAAGGCTGGCACAGGTTTCTGCCCAAACTAAAAGGTAGTTATCACTGCCAACAGCCATCTCTTTATCAGCTACTATAAGGTCTTTCCCAAAGGGTGACCAATCCTGCTGTGTGATGTTACTATTATCCTAATGGTAAGTGTGACCAAGACTTGAAAGGCTATTGGAGTGGCCTATACAGTGTCAGCAAATACATATACAAGTATGGTAAGAGCTTAAATATCATTAAACAAACAAGCCACAATTAAAAGGTTTAAATATATTTAATAATAAATAAAAGAACAAGACAATACTCAATAACTCAAAACAGTGACTACAGAGGTCAGAATCACAGGAAATATTTTAAAACAACATTGCAGGACTGTCTCAAATAAATACAGAAAACATCTAAACTAATTGTACTATTTTCCTATCTATCTCTAAGAGAGATTACTGTACCCTGATTACTTACTATTAGCAAGGCAAGTGCTGATGAGAGGATGTTTCCGGATCCAAAGACAAATACAAAATGCACAGTCTCTGAGAGAGTTCCTAAATTAATATCAAAACATTACTGCTGGGTCAGCTGGATGACATCATTCTTTGTTACCTGCCTTCAGTTCCCAGGCTAACAGAAACTAAGAATTTTTAGCATTTCTGTGGGAGAAGTACATATCTCTCAGAAGTGCAGCTGCTAAGAAGTCAGAGCAATAAAAACACTTTACATTTTAAACCTAGTAATTATTTCTGTTTTGAGACAATAGAAAGAAACTTCTAGCTCTAGACATCCTGTCTCCTTTAGTGAAACTGAGAGATAAGCACAATCGTAAAACATTCTGTTCTTTTCTAGTAGGATACACTGTGGTTACATTTCTGAAGCTCAGTACATAACATACAGTTCAAAACACTTCTGCACCAGTAGTTTAATATACACACAGCATGAAGTTCTCTTACATTTGTAAGACAAGCATATGAATCACATTAATATTCACAAATAACACATGATTTTTTACAAAATTCCAGACAGCTGGGCTGGCAGCATCACGGGCTATATCAGCCAAATTATACCTGCCCAAATCATTAGCATGATACATAGTAAACGATGAAGACAGACTTATTAACTCAGGTACAATTTATTTACAGGGAAGCGATAAAGTTTAGAGTCTATTTCAAACAAACCATCAGCAAACTCATGCTTAATATACTTTTTGATTCCTTACAAGTCACATCTAGTTCATTTATAAAGTCTCTCAGAGGAAAACATGGATGTCTTACAATCCAAAGACTTGATACCCCAGGCTTGGACAAAGTGCTTTATAATTCATAGTACGTTTACAAGCAGACCTCTGATACTCTCTGTCTATCCACAAATGGATCCTGATAGTCATCACTTTCTTCTGGTCAAAGTTCACCAAGTGTCTCCACTCCTGGTCACAAAACTCCTTCTCCATGACAGGCAAATGTCTCTGTTATTTTGGCTTACATATCTTGTCTTTAACAGAACCTCACAACTAGTTTACATTAAGCTCTGCTATTACAGATTTTACTGTCATAATATGTGGCATATATACATCAGGTCATACCATACTAAATGGTGAACATAGCACACATTAAAACAGGAAATCAAACAGCAATTCAATAGCTACTATGCCACTTCTGACAAGGAGCCCTAAAGGATACCACAGGGTGTACGCCCGCACGTGTGTGTATGTGTGTGTGTGTGTGTGTGTGTGTGTGTGTGTGTGTGTGTGTGTGTGTGTGTAATATGGGTCTACTTCTGGAGATCGAAATTACACTATTTTGAAATCCGGTAGTAGATGCCCACTAACGCGAAAGTGCACTTCACCGAAAGTGCACTCTCGCGATCACCACTAGAACGAACGGGCAATGTCCTCCACTGTGGTGTGGTAATCACAGACCTTAGGGTTAGACCTTAGGGTTAGGGCTTGGGTTAAGGATAGTGGATAGCCCTACTAGGTATCCACTATCCTTAACCCAAGCCCTAACCCTAAGGTCCGTGACTACCATACCACAGTGGAGGACATAGGTCCGTGACTACTGCACCGTGGAGGACATACAATTTCCTCCACTGTGGTGCGGTAGTCATGGTCCTTAGGGTTAGGTCTTGGGTTAAGGATAGTGGATAGCCCTACTAGCTATCCACTATCCTTAACCCAAGCCCTAACCCTAAGGTTTGTAACCATTCGCTCAAGTGGTGTTCGCAAAAGTGCACTTTTGGTAAAGTGCACTTTCGCATTAGTGGGGCATCTACTACCGGATTTCAAAATAGTGTAATTTCGATCTCCAGTAGTAGATCCATATATATATATATATATATATATATATATATATATATATATATATATATATATTTTTTTTTTCCTTTATTTAAAAACTTTTTGAAAACTTTATATTCCATGTAATTAAATAGAATATATTCTCCGTTGTGCTTCATATCTAAATTAATATTTTGAATGTGGTCGAAAATGTTCATTGATATGAAAAGTAAGGGTAATCTCATTGCATATTTTATCTGTTTCTTATTTGTTTCACATGCAAAGGCACCTGCAGTGTCCTTTAGGACTCCCTGTCAGAAGTATGAGACCTGATTCTATGAGTACCAGTAATTAGAAAATTAAACTGCATCTCTGAAAAACAAAGCAGAGAAATCTGAAATTTGCTGTTACCTTTATAAAGTGTTTTGTATGAGAATTCAGTCCCTCCACGCCCCTACATTCCTGCTACTTATGTGTACTAATTCCAAGATCACTGTGCTTTAGAGTAAGAGGAATGCTCTAATACATCATCTTGGAATTTGCATATATTCCCCTACTCACACATAAACTCTCTATGTTCCAGGGATCACAATTACAGTCCTCAGAGTTTCAGCTGGTGCCCACTCTTTATTGTGTTTTGATTACATGATAAATGAGGGCTGAATTTCCAACCATTTGGGAGCTTAATACCCTTCATTAGTATTCACTGTGTGAAAATAATTATGTCCCTAGTACACAAAGATATGTTCTGCCTGTTTCATCCAGCTGGATGGTACAACCACATAATTTACTACACCTGGTCCTGCGGGAAATGACAGATGACAAACTGCTTATTTCCTGATTGAAGACAATGCTTCACAGAGTAAGCCTTGCTTCATATGCAGTTAAGAAATTAAGTATTCCTTCTTTGTGTGTATATATACATATATGCATATTGATGTAATTGTTAAAGTTTATCTGCTTGTTAACTTTGCAGACTCACTGAGTTCAGGTTTTAATGTGCAAACTTGTGTGCTAGAATGTTAATTGGCTTTTTGTATGTTTTGTTTGACTGGTCGCTGACTGCTGAGTGTATCATGTGCCTGTTATATTCTAAATAGTTGCAGGTATAGCTGAATGGATGAAGTAGCAAGCTGTAAATCCTGCACTTCAGGTGTTAGATACCACTTACCTATTGTGCATTTCCAAGCATGACTGAAAATAGCCTTGTGGGCATTCCCCAGCACACAAGGAGTAAATATGTATCATTGTGGTCTCTGTCTAAATGAGTAGAATCAAATTAAAGTGTGGCCATATGGTGTATTAAGTTCTGATACATCAATGGATGAATTTGCCAAATTCACATAATTTCCCCCAAATTGCATGAATTCAGAAGATGTTATACTGGGTAAAGGGCATGGGCAAAGCCATGTATATGGCCGCTATAGGGGCTTGGGTTCTTGCCCCCCACCCCACCCCCCTGTTTCATCCCATGGCTGCTAAGTTATTTTCTTGCTTGGAAACTTTGATTAAATAGTCTGCTAACATAAGATGAACCCTACCATATGCAAATTAAAGGCATGACATGGTGAAGGTAGGGTTTTTACAAACAGGAGGGTGATCTTGAACTGTCATCTCAGGAAATTTGACTGACTGGATCAGCCTTGATCTTTGACCCTGAAACATGTGTTTAAGTAGATGAGACCTAACTTTTGACCTTGGAATATGTAATTATGTGGGTAGACCATGACCTTTCACTATAAAACATTGAACCTGGTAGATGAGTCTTAATGAACCTCACAAAATTATAGACTTCACCTGGAAGATAAGACAAGCCTGTCTTATAAAGTCAATTCATATAGCTTTTCATTCTTGGGACTGGGCATAATTTAGGTCAAAAGTAGAATCTTTTCATTTAGCCATCAGTTTTAACATCCTAGACAAAAGTTTCTGGCTTCTGTCAGGATGTGACTCAGTTCTGTAAATAGAAAGCTGTTTCAAATTAAAAACAAGTCTACACGTATAGGGAAAATGAAGTTAGGCTCAGATGCAAAATTGGTCCTCATTTCAGTGACAACAATTTTCTTCTTCTCCTTTTGGCTTTTCCCAGTTAAGGGTCACCACAGCAGAACAACAGTCCACAGAATGATTGGCAGTGGATTTTACACTGTCGAGTTGCCAGCCTGGCGCCCAACCTTCCACAGAAGGCACACACATGCACACACTCACACCTAGGGCCAATTTAGAGTGTGTCCAATCTACCTACAGCAGGTCTTTGGGATGTGGGAGGAAACCGGAGTACCCAGAGGAAACCCACGCAACCACAGGGAGGACATGCAGACTCCACACAGAAGGCACCATAGCCGAGAATCAGACCAGGGGAACCTCTTGCTGTGAGGTGGCAACACTAATCGCTGCGCCACCGCAGCCACCCTATTTTGGTTACAACAATGTTTTGCAAAAAATAAATAAATAAATAAAAGAAGAAAAAATATAAGTTTTGCTAAGTTGTCAGTCTGGCTACATGGCATAGCAAGAGATAAATCATTTTTTGCCCAAGTTCTGGAAGAGTCAGCAGGAAAGGAATGGGGCTGAACATCACTCACCCATCCCAATGAGAAGGGAGTTATTTGGATCTTAACTCATGATTGCCAGTTGGGGGAAGATTTGGAATTTGCATTCTGCATACAGGGCCTCAAGAAGGTGATCTCAGCCAAGAAATGGCTGCAATGTAACCTAGCATCACAGATTATAGGAAGTGTACCCTTCATTATCCTTGGTGTCACATGCATTGTACCGTGCTTACCAGCCAAAGTGGCTATAGTAATATGAGCATTAGAAAATATCTTCTTCACCCCACAGGATAACATTCTTGAACACCATATTATATTTTTCCATTCTGGCAAATATCTGGGGATTGGGAGGAAGAAAGGAACATTAGGCCAGGAAAAACATAAAATGTTTGCCAAGTCCCTCTTGACCTTGCATGATGCCTCCTAGATTAGAAGGAAGTGTGGGACACCATAATACAGGCCCTAAGTCCAAAGGAAGAAAAGGGTGTCTATCCTACATGCTTTAAGTTGATACTAAAAGAAAACTACAGGTTATCAGTATCATGCTCTTTTTTGAACAAAGTTATATGTAACCAGTGAGGGAAAGTATGGAGCTGGTCATGGTATAGGCTTCTGGGAAACTGTTCATGTGAAGCCCCAGGAAATGATCAGTGGAACTTACCCAATCTGTGCAATCAGCTCCCAGATCCTGTACATGAAAATATTCCTTCTTAGGATGGGCAGACAGAAGAAGAGGGGAAAGGGGACATGGAAGTCATTTGAACCTGCTTTGGGGGGACTGATATCCCATTGGGGTGGTTTGTACTTTTTTTTCCTCTCAGCTATTGTGCTTTATATAGTTTTATAAAAATGACATTTTTCTGTATATGCTTTTGCTGCTGTGCCTGCCAACCCTCAAGACTCTACCAGTCAGAAAATGTCATTTATTTCTTCATTCTGGGAATTTTCCAGTAAGAATGAGAGCTGGAGTGGGAAGATCATCACATAAGTAGCCTCAGCAGTGGTTTATGTCCTTACAGACATCCCAGCAATGAATGCATATTTAGTATGACCTTAATTCTTCTCCCTGTGTAAGGGCCAAGTGACCTATGTCACAATGTGAAACACTATGCCCTCTACATGCAAGTGCACTCTCATATGTACCAGTGATAAGGGCTACAGCATTTATGGCTTGATGGCTGAATGCCTAGTGCTGGACCATCCTTTGCACTGTTACCTTTCCTCTCCTCTGAAGGACTGTGACACTGGATGGCCCTAATCCACCCCCCCCCCCTTCACCTGATGACAGGTACTCCTATCCTTCACACTCCAGTTCCAGCAGGTGTTTGAGCTTCTAATCAAATTCAGGCCTCTTGGGTCTTATCCCTCTATGCCAAAGCAGCTGGCTATTTTAAGAGCTCAGAAATGTCCATCTTCCTTAGGAAAAGGGGTGTAAAATATCTACTTAACAGCATTCAGAGTTTTACCCTTCTCTGATTAAGTAAGGATGTCTGGATACTTCCAGCTGACTACAAAAAAAAGATACCAGGTTTCAGTGCAACATCTAAAATCTTAACCTTAAGGTCTTCTTTGAATGCTGTCAGTAAGTGCAGAGGTTTATGATCATGAGTTGTTAACAAGCTGCTTTCTGTAGTCCAGAGTTTGATTTATTCATCTTCCATTTGCCTCCTGTGTGACTCTGAGCAAGTTACCTAACCAGGAAGTGATCTGGGATAATTGATAACTTGAGCAAGGCTCCTCCATGATCTCCTTAACTGTATGCCTAGTAACTACCAATGAATCTATAGGAGTTTGCCAAACATACCCCCTTATCATGAATGTAGATAATCTTATGGAAGCACCCATGCATCATATACATGTTTAATTATACCTTTGCTACTCTGTCTGGAGTGGAGACGAGTTTGACACTTTTACTTTGGGTGCTAAATTATCTCAGCACTGAATAACAGGGTATCAGTCATCAAGATAATATAGTTTTACTGTTTTTAATAATAAAAATTATAGTTTAAAATTTTTAAAAAAAGGTATCTAACCTCATAATGATCTAGGGCTAAATATTTTGTTAGAATAGCCCAGCTCTGTGGTGTAAAGAGATAAAGCCCCAACTAAAACAGAGATAACTTGAATGTGAGTAGCAGCTTGAATGCTACAGAAGCCAGGTGGGAGAAGGGTGGGACTGAGTGTTAGATGCTACAGGAACAAGGTGATTTGACTGCTGTGGTACCAGTGCTTAGCACATGTAAATATCCAATAAGCAGACTGGAGGACATGTGCTTGCATTACAAAGCCAATGAGCACTGTAAGCCACTGTGGCGGTGTGGGTGTGCACAGCAGTCACCAGGGATTATCATTAGGCCATATACAAAGGTCACAGACCCCCTTAAAGACTGACACAAGCTTTGGGGGGTGAGCACTTCGGAACAATATGTAGTTCTGCAGCCTGTGGACAATTAAAGTCTGCCCTTAGATGTGGGACTCCCTGATCTGGGAAGGATGAAGCCACATGCTCAAACTGCTGGAACAAGGGCATTTCCAAGCCCCTGTAGGCAAGCTGAGGAGCAAGGTGAGTTGGGCAAAAGCAGCCTCTATGCCTGCCTGGATAATGGCTCTGTAGAGCTGGATGTGTACAGAAAATCTGTAGTGTACCTGTATAAGTGACTAGTGTATGGTCAGTCCTCACATAACTTTAGACAGTAATCTGCATGCATTATTTAGATAATGAGACGCAGATTTCCATGTAATGCTATATAAAAGACAATGGCATACAAACAGCAAACCAGGAAGTGAGTTTCTCATTCAGAGGTTTAAAAAGGGGTAAGCAGGAACTTACTTAATGATTCTGAAGATGTTGGAGTTCAACATCTTAGTCAGGACCTTTTTATAGAATGTACCCAGTAGAAATATCTGCATTTCAGAGCTGGAACCTGAGTCTGTTTGAGGCCTACAGCCCAGAATTTTCTAAAGGCAGTCTATTTGCTGGAAGGGCTCTACAGCACTTTCTATATTTTTGGTCGGGAGAACCCTAATGTACTGTTCTATTTATCTGAACTAAAATCCAGGTAAGCTGTTAGTTTGATTTCTTTGTGGATTTGCAGAATAAACTTGTTTTATTTAATTTTTTTATAACTGGTATGTCCAGTGTTTCCTTAGATTTATACTATAGGAGAATACAGGCAGTTGATCAAGAACTTGCTACATACTGTTCCTTGTAATGGTGTTAAAAGCATAACCTTTTTTGGTTACTGTTTTCCTGAGGAGTTACCAAAGATATTTCAGCTGTCATATCTGGTGTGCATGTTCTATGCAGATTTCTGGCATGCTCCTTTTTAACCCCAACCATGGAAAAGTGATTGAAAGCACATGTTGTATTTAAAGTGGAGACCAATCAAAAGCTAGTACAACTATAGCAGCAGTTAACTGGAACAGCCAATGTATCTGCCATCCCCACCCTCATAAATGTGACTGCTATTAAAATACAGCAAAAAGAATAACTTGAAATCGTTGTAGTTTTTGACTGGTATGCCAACCAAGAAAATTATGAAAATTCCAATTGGGCAAAACTCCAATCATCACAGCTGACAGGGGAGGCATTGAAAACATTTATGGACATGGAAGGAACCGATTACAGATACTATGACAACCTTAAGCAAGAACTTTTGACTAGAGCTGGGATGAGCTCCAAAATGCAAACACTTTGAAATTGGACTTTTAATGCTGCCAAACTAGTAAGAGTGAAGTCACATGACTTATATTTTAACACTATGACTGGGACATGCCAGTAGCAGCAAAGTGAATATGTTGCAAATTCTAGCACTACACAGATTTTAAAAGAGCTTTTTCTAGTAATAAAAGAAATTGGTGCTGCAATATAATCTCAAGAACTCTGACAAGCTAGTGTTTTTAACAGAATGCTTATTAGTCAATGACACACTTATTTATGTATTTTATTTTACATTTGTTTACTGGGAAAAGTCCAGCTAGACAAAATGTCCTTTTTCAGCGGAGGCCTGGGGAGAAGAACTCCTCATTTATAAAAAGCTGTAAGATAAGTATACAATGTACAGAAACAAATACTGATTAATCTCAGGTAGAAGTACAAAATGAAAATATGTTCTACATTTCACTGATACAATCATATAGTCTAGACAGGATACAAAGAATAGCAGTACTGTAATTGTAGGTAGAAAACAAGCAAGTTAAGCATACATATGCTTAGTAAGGGTATACTATTCAAATACAAAAATAACAGGTTGTGTTCCTTTAGCTGCCTCAAGACATTTATTTCCTAACCGGGGTTTGTGCAAGAGCAGGTCCATGATTCCAATAGGTGTGATTTGAGAAGTTTTATTTAAAGTTGGAAGTGTTAGCAGCTGTTTTGATATTCAATGACGGAGAATTATAAATTTTGTCTATGCAGTTGGAGTAAAGGTAAACTCCAGCTGCATTGTTAGGTTTGGATATATTTAGGAAGGATTTGTTACTGGAACACACTACCCTGTTTTTGGAGTAGTGTATTAGTAGATTTTGAGGTACTGGTATTGTTTTTTTCTGGTTGATTTAGTATTCATTGGGTGAAGGTGAATTGATTATAAGCAAATAGATTTGGAAGTTCAAGCCAGGATAATTGTTTTAAAGCCAAACAATGAATGGATCTGAAATTTGTTACTGTGCCAAACTTTGTCATTTTATTATAGCAAGTTTCAAGTTTTGCTAGGACAGATTTCTTAATGTTTGTAAGAATTTGTGAGGCGTATAGTAGCGGTGAGATAAGATGGGTTCTTACTATAGTGGTTTTTGAAGATGTACTTAGAAAGTGTCGATTTCTGTACAGAGTTCCTAGTTCTTTTGTGAACTTTTTTATGGTCTGTGATATGTGCATGTTCATTTTATATTATGGTCAATGAACACTCCAAGTAATTTTGTTTGGGAAACTGGAGAAATAATTGTATGGTTTAATGATGAGATATTGAATGGTGAGTGGGCGTCTGCAGCTCTAGTTGGATAGAAGAGCATGAGTTTTGTTTTGGTAGGGTTAAATATAAGTTGTGCATTGTTTAGCCAAGATTAAACAGCATTAAATGACTGCTGGGTGGTTTTTGAAGTTTTTGTAGTACTGAGGCTGCAGAAATCCGGGTGGAATCATCTGCATATTGAACTACAGAGGCAAGTGTGGTGGCAGTATGAAGATTGTTAGTAAGGATAATAAAAAGGAGAGGGCCCATAATAAAGATCCATGTGGAACTCCCAAGGTTATGGGCAGTAATGAAGAGAGATTTTGTTGCCATTTTACAGCTTACTGGCATCCAGTTAGATATTGGTGGAACCAAGTAAGTGCAGAATGGCTAAGTTTAAGTTTCAAGAGTGTAATTAAGAGTTTAGAATGAGACACAGCATCAAAAGCTTTGGACAGATCAAGAAAGATGGAGAAAACTAAATTGCCTTCATCGTGGTGTTGGTAAATAATGTTAGTAAAGTTAACAAGGGCAGTGGTAGTGCTATGATTAGGATGGAGACCATGTTGAGTGTTAGATAGAAGACTGTTGGTTATTAGATATTTCAAGATTTGTGAATGGTTGCGCCTCTCAAGTATTTTTGATAATGGTGATAGTATAGCTTTTGGCCAGTAATTTGATAATTCTGTCAAGTTCCCAGCTTTATGTAGTAGGATAATATGTGATACTTTCCAAATTTTAGGGACTTGTTGCTCTGAGATGGATCGATTTATTAATATGGATAATGCATAGGATATTGCTTCTGCAGCAATTTTTAGATATTCAGCAAGTAGATTGTCAGCAGCAAGTGTAGTAGGTTTAAGCCTTTTGAGATATTTAACTGAGGTGTTTATTGACTGAGGTGTTTATTGGGACAGATTGGAAAAGGAAGTTATTGGGATCTAGTGTGGGTACAATGTCATTCTGTGTAGGGGAAGAACAATTATCGTTTGTGAGGGCTCGTATGGATTCAGTGAAGTGTCTGTTAAATTGTGAGGCTATGTTGTCTTTAGTATCGGTGAGTGCTGGGAAGGAGTACTAGTTTGTACTGGCTGTAGGATGTTTTTGATAGCAGCCCAGAATTGTTGAGGGGTTTCTTTGAATTTTTGATGGGACACTACTGTAGTAATTTATTTTGTCCTGTCTAATATGTTTTTTAGCTTTATTTCATAATTCTAGATATGTTTGTTTGTTAGTTGTAGTTTTGTCATTGAGCTATTCCTCCCAAGCCATATCTCTAGTTTTTAACAGAGATCTGGTTTCTTTGGTTAGCCAATGGGCATAATTTGATTTTATCCTTATTGTTCTTGGAGGGCAAGATGTTTAGGATATTGAGGAAGGTTGAGTTAAAGTATTCAACTGCAGTATCTAAAGGGAGATCTTTGAGTGGTGGCCAGTTGCATGAAGTCTTGGGGATACATCTTTTTCTTATCTCGGATTTGGTGGTAGGTGGTAAGTTTAGCTGGATTTACTTGGTGTTATGGATGGGTAGGAATAATTGTTAGTTGTAACTGAATTTTGATAGGTGGGAGGTTTAAAACTATTATTTTGTCTGGTTTAATTGGAATGATATTAATTTGGATTTATCTTAGCTGTGATAGGATGCTTTACTTCAGGGGAGTGGCTATTTAGGAATAAGTTTAGGCATTGCAGGTGTGGGTGGGAAAGGGGGGTAGAGCAGTGGAGTGAAGAGAGACCTAGTAAAGCGAGGGAAAATAGAGTGGGTAGAGCCAGTCAACAATCAACAAAATGGGCTAGGTTGAAGGTAGGTAGGAAGTTAAAGAAACTGTAGTCCCTTGGTGATTTTTATTTTTAAAGCAAGTAGATTTTACTTAATGGTAAACAACAGTCTGGGGAAATAGTAACAGACTGCAGTAATCACAAAACAGCTATAGGGTAATTTTGTTTTTCTTAGTATTATATACTAGCAACAGCTATAAGGAAAAAAAACTACAGCTATAGGTAATTAAGCTTACTATTTTACCCAACAACAACTAAGGGAAGACAAATACACTTAAGAGTTTATTTATCAGATTTGGGGAGGAATAAAACAGAAACTGCTTGATATAGTTGTAAAGGCTGCCAGCCTAGCTAGATAGAATTTTGTAAATAATTCTCTGCCTGTGTAAATATTTATATAATCCACAGGCTTGGTTTATAAATGTAAAGAGAACTACAGTATATGTTATGATTAAACTATATGTTGTACTGAACTTCAAAAATGTAACCACAGTGCACTCTGCTGGAAGAAAGCTGATAAGTCAAACATTGTATGACTGTTTGATCTCAAGCTCGGAGACAGGATCTGGGCCAGGAAATTATTTGTCTTGATTTAAGAAATAATTGCTAGGTTTTACATGTATAATGTCTTTTATTGCTGTGGCTTCCTGGCCAGGTGCAGCTTACTAAGAAATGTAAGTTTTGAGTTTCTGTTAGCCTTGGAAATGAAATCAGAACTGTTAAGAATAATGTAATCTGAAATGACTCAATAGTACTGTGTTATCAAATTAAGACTTTCACAGAGAGAAAGATAGAGCATTTGGGATTTTGTCTGAAGAAAATCCACTCACCAGTACTTGATTGCTCTGTAAGTAAGATATTTATTTAGAACAGTGATTTCTCTTAGAGATAGAAATAGCCAGATTAGTCTAGCTGTTTTCTGTATTTATGTCAGACTATTCTACAGTATTATTTTAAAGCATTTCCTGTGATTTCTGAACTCTGTAATGTCATTGTGTTGAAGTAATACGTATTGTCTTGTGTTTTTATTATTAAATATGTTTAAACATTTCAGCTGTGGCTGTTTTGTGTAAAGGTAATTTAAGCTCTTAGCATACATTGCATGTATTTAGTGATACTGTCCAAGCCACTCCAATAGTCTTGCTGTTTAGCACACTTAATATTTGGATAACAGTAATATTACACAGTGAAATTGGTCACCCTTTGGAAAGGGCCTTCTTAGTAGCTGAAAAGAGTAGTTGGTGGCAATGATTACTACCTTATAGCCTGGCAGGCGGGGCATAGCTGAAGAACATGTGCCAGCCTTCCCCAGGAGTGTATGTGTGTTTGTATATAAATCAAATCTCAAAGTGTGTGTGTCAGCTACTTGGCCAGGGACATGAAGCACTGATTAGACAGATAGGGTACTGAAGGTTTTGGCTTGACTACTCAGCTGAGATCTGAACCCTACAGCTGTGCCAGTGGGGAGGCTTATTGGGGATATGGAGAGAAAGGGAGAAACCAGCCCAAGACTGACTGTGATCTCTGTGAGCACGTAAGGGAAATTGTACTTTACTGTGTGTGTACATGTTATCCTTCCCAATGTGCACATCCCACACTGGTACTAGTGGTGAGGATTGAGGCTCCTTGATTACTGGGCCAGTGCATGGGTGTCACAATCGTCCCTGGTGGTGTGCTCTCCAAATAACCTAATAACAAGCCAATTAATTAATCAGAATCTCAGCTGTGACCTACACTGATTTTTTGATGCTGTAAGTTTTTTTCTTCAAACACTTTACAGTTCCAGGTCACTTGGGTGGGGTCACCAAGTATGTAAAGGTAAAAGAAATGACAGCTGAAATACTGGATATTTTCAGGGATAGTTGCTTGAGTTAATGTAATAACAATTGTGGCAAAAGGAGGTTCCTGCAGCACAGAT
This sequence comes from Protopterus annectens, assembly GCF_019279795.1. Lineage (NCBI taxonomy): Eukaryota > Metazoa > Chordata > Ceratodontiformes > Protopteridae > Protopterus > Protopterus annectens. The sequence goes on from NC_056730.1 coordinate 906,758,520, forward strand.
AGCTGGAATTTTGTAAATAATTATATCTCATTTGTGAATATCAACATGATTCACATGCTTGTTGATACAAATGTATTGGAACTGTATGTTATGTGTATATCAAATTACTGGTGCAGAGGTATATGTTGAAAGGGTTTGTAAAGTACTGAGCTTAAAGATGTATCTACAGTGTACCCTACTAGAAAAGAACAGAAATGTATATACTCTATTGTAACTGTGTAAATGTATATATTGTAACAGTGGAAAATGGAACATAGAAGGCTGACTTGCAAAACTTCAGAAAAATAGTTGAAATTAAATTATTTTATAACTGTGCCATAAAAGATGTTTTCAATGCAGCAAGGAGACAGGATCTCTAAAACTAGGGAGTCTTCTGCATTGTCTTGTAAGTGTTTTATTGTTTTATGTCTTCCAGCAGCTGCAAAGATCTGAGGGTTATGCATTTTTCACAGGTAGATGCTATAGGTTGGCAGTTTCTAGCAATGGGGGTTTAGCTGGGGAACTGACAAGAAGTGATGTCATCATGCAAGCTAACCCAACAGTAATAACTGAAATATTAATTTAAGAACTCTTTGAGAGTGACAGAATATTCTGTATTTGTCTTTGACCTGACAACATCATCTGGAAAACCCATTCACCACATCGGTCTTGCCTTGCTCTGTAAGTAAGTTGACTAGGGTACAGTAATTTCTTTTACTTATAGTCAGGAATATAGTTGAGCTTAATTTAGATGTTTTCTTTATTTATTAGTGACTGTCCTGCAATGTTGTTTTAAATATTTCCTGCGATTTTGAACTCTGATGTAACTGTCATTGTTTACTGAATATTTTCTTATTCTTTTATTATTTATTATTAAATATATTTAAACCTTTCATTGTGGCTGATATTTGTGAGACATATTTAAGTTCTGCAGTACTTACATATTCATTTGGTGACACTGTGGGCCACTCCTAATAGCCTTGCTCTTGGTCAAACTACCAGTTGGATTAATAGTAACAGTACACAGTGAGACTGGACGCCCTTTGTTAAGGGCCTTAAAGGAGCTGATAAAGAGTTGGCTGGTGGCAGTAATAACTATCTTATAGTCTGGGCAAAATCAAATCTCAAAGACTGTGAGTGTCAGCTACTTGGGCAGGGACATGAAGCACTCGTTGGACAGAGAGGGTGCTGGAAGCCTTGGCTTGGTCACTCAGCAGAGATCTCAACTCTATAGCTGTGCCAGTGGAGAGTCTTATTAGGGATATGGAGAAGGAGAGAAAAAACAGCCCTAGACTGACTGTGGTCTATTTGTGCTCTTAAGGGAAATTGCACTTGATGGAGAGAGCTGCATCTGGAAATATTGTGTGTGCACCTGTCATCCTCCCAGTGTGTACATCCCCAACTGTTGCCAGTGTTGAAGATTGAGGCTCTTTGATTACTGGTCCAGTGGTGGGGTATCACAACAATATTTCAAACTCAGTTATCTGCTTCTAAGTCTAAAGCTTGAAATATGAAATGCACTACCTTTTATGAAACAAAAAGCTGAATGTAATGAGTTAACTTGTTTCAAATAAGAGAAGTGGGTTGTATTGCTACATTCTGTTACACTAATACAGAAGATAATGCTAGTAGTAGAAATGTTAAATCTGAAATTAAGATCATACAACTAGGTATTATGCAAGTAAAGTTGCACCTATGGAGTATGACAAGTGAGTCAGCATTATGTCCTTGTGTTGCAGCTAAGTTCATGAAGTGTACTGCTTTTCTAGAAGGAAGAAATGTTCAAGCCGTGCTAAACAAGATGATTACTCTTGTCAGTGGATACTTGGTATTTAAGCATATGATTGGTATCCAGCAAAAAGTAGAAGTAATATGCATTCATGAAGACAGAAAGGAATATCTCCTCACACAAGTATAAATTCAAACACTCCTAGGATGCTTATTTATTTATATATTTATTTATTTTATATCCTGGTGTTACTTAACTTATGATGTTATATTAGGGAAGGATAGTTCCCCATTTTAAACAACTATGGAAGACATGAGTGGAGGATCTACAGATACATTGTGATGTACTGTAATATTTAATAAGAAAGAGATAAAGCAAAAGCTTGATACATCCATTTAAGATAAAAGTAGGAAGGCAGGAAGATAGTGGCAATCATACAGATGTCCAGAATCAAAACCAAAAAAATGGAGTTTTCATAGATGCTACACAAGGGGCTAAAATTGGTTTCAGTTAGTAAAAAAAATATCCTTTCTGTATCAGAAATGTACCACAATGACAGAGCAAGAGAAATCCAAAACTGTAAGAGATGCCTAGTGTTGTAGGGAAAACATAGGAGAAACTGAAGTGCCAATGGTTTTGAGACAAAAAGTTATACCTTCCACTTCAAAACAAGCAAGTAGAGAAGGTAGCCCTGAGTCAGTGGGCTTATGGAAATGTCACATAAACTTTAAAAAAATCACAATGAGATGGTTACACTTTAAGCAAAGTAAGAGTAAATATAATCAAATTTATTGAGGAAAATAGCAAACAGGATTTTCTAATTATATCTTACCCAAATTTTGAGTTGAAATATGAAATCTTACATAGACTAAGTAAAGATAGGACGAAAATTCTACATCAATTACTAGAGACAAAACTTTATAGGGTACTGGCAATATAGCTAGCCTATAGTCACTTGTTAGGAAGTTGCCTGGGAAAAGGCAAAACTTGGGCAGGAATGCTAGTCAGATTTTACTGGCAATTTTACTGGCAAGGCATAATGAAAGAGATAGAACATGTTTGTCCTTCTTGTCCAGAATGCCATAAAACTGCATCCCATCCTGGATTTAAGAGTCAGTTAATCCCAATGCATATTATAGAGGTACCATTTAAAGATATTGTCCAGTATGTTGTAGAGGACACAAGTACAATGTAGCAATGGGTATCAGTGTATGCTAGTGATAATGGACTATGCTGAACATTTTTCAGAAGCCGTGCCATTATGCAAAGAAAATGCAAAAGCTTTTGACAAAGAATTGGTATTATCATTTTCTGCAGTGGGTGCTCCTAAAGTGATACTTGCTGACCAAAACACTCTTTTTATAATGAGAGTACTGCTATGATTATACCAGGGCTTTAAAGTCAAACGGCTGAAGACATCAGATCATCTGTAGATTGATGTATGACTAGACAGGTACAAAAAACACCAAATATCACACTAAGAACAATTATTTACACAGATGGGAAGAACTGGGACCAGTTGTTACTCTATTTGCTGTTTGCTGTAAGAGAGATGTGCAAGCATCAGTTGGAATTATCCATCTGAACTTTTGTATGGCAGCACTCCAGAGAACTGCTTGGTATTGGTAGGGAAACTTAGGAAGAAGATGAGACACCATTTAACAGTGTAATACAACACTGTATTAGAGTGCAGGATAGATTAAGGCCGGTTATGCACATAGAAGATGAACACACACTTACAGCCCATGAAACAGAATGAGCTTATAATAAGAATTTAACCCAAAAGATCAGATGTTAGTGTTATAGCCTTCCAATGATAACAGATTACTAGTTAAGTGGCAATTGCCCTTTGAGGTGATTGAAAGAAAAATGTAGTAAAACTACCAGGACAGACAACCTGGAAAAAATAAACAAATGGGTCATAATAATGTACTGAAACCTTGGAAATATGTAGAAAGTTCAGTGGTTAGCTTGCAAGCTGAATTGCGTAAAAGAGACACCAAAGAATCTCCACCTGAAGCACAGCTAGAGGAATCCTTATCAAAAATACAAAAAAGTAAGAGAGTAGCTATTAAGAAATAAAGGAGTACTCTCCGAAATGCCTGGGAAAATTAACCTGACAGAGCATAATATAGAGGCAACACCTGGAATTAAGGTTACTCTGTGATCTTACAAAAAAAACAGAGCCTCAAAAACAACTAGTAAGAGAAGTTCAAAAGCTGCTCAAGCTAAGAGTGATAAAACAGACAGTGAAAGAGGCAGCCCCAATGTGCTAGCTCCTAAGCTTCCTGGAAGTAATGGGTTCTGTAATGACATGGTGAACATGAATAGCATTTTAACGTTTACTATCCTATACCCAGAAATGATGAGCTGATAAACAAACAAAGAAAGGTCAGATACTTAGCAGCCTTATATTTAACAAAAGCTTTTTGGAAGATACATGTTACCCCCTTTGTAAAGAAAAAAAGTCTCTGTAAACCCTGATGGTCTGTTCCAAAACAAAATGTTACTGTTTGTCTTACATTAAATACAGAAATACCACTCAGGATATACTGCTGCCACTTACCTGAATGACATAGTCATCCATCCAGTGGGCAGAAAGTCACACTTACCAACGTTCAGACTGCGTTAGAATTAATAAGACAGTAAGGCTTATCTGTGAATGCTAAGAAAAGTAAATTAGATGCAAGGGAAGCCACGTATTTTAGATATATTATAGGAAAAGGGATGGGAATACTGCAACAAGAAAATATAGTGACCATAAAGAATTAGCCTTTACCTTCCAGGGAAAAACAGGTGAAGGTTTTTTTTAGATTCACTGGGTACTACAGAAAAGTTGTACCTTATTTTGCAACTATTGCCTCTCCTCAAATTTCACAAAAGGGAAAGCTCCTGTCAAGGAGCAATGGTCTCTTGAGGCAGACAAAGCATTTAATGAGTGAAAAAGAATATTATGCTTTGAACTACTATTAGTGAACCTTAATTTTACTAAATACTTTATCTTGTATACAGACATGGCAGAGGTAGGCTAGGGAGTAACACCTTCCCAAGATGTTAAAGATAAGGAGAACACTGTGTGCTACTTCAGTAGAATGCTCAACCATACCATAGAGAGAGTGTGTTTAACAGAAAAGTGAGCCTTCTGCTCCTTATGACAGCACTTATTAGGTATGCATTTCATCATAGTAACTGATCTTGCCCCATTACAATGCCTGAATAAACAGATAGATGACGATATAAAGTTGTGCCAATGGGCACTTTCCCTCCAACCCTTCCCATTCACAGTGACCCACAGGCCTGGACTAGCAAAGTAGAATATGAATTGGTTGCTAAGGTCCTACAACCCATCATATTATGAGCAAAACTGATGGCTTTATGCTGGAAGAGGGATAGTTGTAACATGCTGGGTATAGAAAATGTGCAGTGTACCTTAAAAAGTGACTTATGCATGGGAAATTCCCACAGAATTACAAACTTCATTTATTACTTAGATAATGAGGCATTAATAGGTTCATAGGTAGGTACTAGGCTATTGGCCCTAGGGCCTATACAAGCCTAGCCAAAAAGGTACCCTGGCTTTCGCCACCCAAGAAAATTATTTTCCTGTGTCCCTGTCAAGCAGAACCACAGAAGTGATCCCCGGGGTGAATTTCTTATTTCCCATCCAATCATCAAGATTTTTCTTGAAGAGTGCTAATGAGGAGCTCTGTTTGACATAGATAGGTAGTCTGTTCCAGAGTATGGGAAGTCTTTGGGACAGGAATCTATCCCTCCAGCATGTTCTGTTTATGTGGTGACAAGGTTTAGGTCCCTAGAGTGTGTAGCTCGGAGGGCTTGGGATTTCTTTAAGTGGAGCATGCCCAACAGCTCTGGGTTTGACATAGCTTTGTGTGTTAGGCAGAGATCGCCTCTGAGTAGGCAATATGCGATGGAGTAAAGCTGGAGTTTTTTGAGTCGGTCTAAATAAGGCATCTGTTTGAGGCCAGTAATCCTCTTTGTGAAGTATTTTTGCGGCCTTTCCAGTTGTTGTAGATGTCTTGTGAGGTACATACCAAAAGGGACGTTGTACTCTATAATGGGTCTAATGAGTGATGAGTAGAGGGGAACGATTACCTCTTTTTTTCTGGATGAAAACCTTTTGTGATTAGGTGTGCCATGTAGAAGGATTTCCTGACCACTGTGGCAATGTGACTATCAAAGGAGAGATTACTGTCCACCTGTGTCCAAAGGTCTCTTATCACACTTTTGGTGTTAAGCCACCTATGAGGTAGTTCATGGGTACAGAGTTTTTACCAAAGGGGATGACAATGCACTTTTTGGCATTGAGCTTGAGACCATGGCTTTGACACCAGGCATCTGTCCCAGTGAGGCCCTTTTGTAGGATGTTCACATTGTTAGGAGTTTCGATTATGGCTCCTAGTTTGCAGTCATCTGCAAATTTAGTTAGCCAAAGACCTTCTGTGTTAGCTTGTACTTCAGAGAAGTAGTTACCAAACAGGAGAGGACCCAGGACTGAACCCTGTGGTACTCCACTTGTCACTGGTCTGAAGTCTGATTTGGAGTCTGCTACTTTCACAGTGTGGGTTCTGTCAGTAAGCCAGTTGCAACCCATCTTGTGACATAGGGATTTATACCTAGTTTAGTGAGTTTATCTATAATTCCAGAGTGGGAGATGATGTTGAACACCTTGGCGAGATCTAGATAGGCTGTGTGAACCACCTTGCCCTCATCTATGGCTTTGGTGACTACTTCAAAGAAGTCTCTCAGGTTTAGGAGACATGATCTGCCTTTTACAAACCCAAACTGTGTGGGGGTCCAGAGTTTGGAGATCTCCAATGTCTTTGTTTATGAGTTCCATGATGATACGTTCCATGGCCTTGCAGACCAGGCTCGTCAGGCTAATTTTCATTTGCTGCTTGATAAAGGGATGTAGCGTGCAATCAGCAAACCAGGATGTGAGTTCCTCATTTGGAGGTTTAGAAAGGGGTAAGCAGGGGCTTAACCAAAGATCCTGGAGGTGTAGAGTTTTGACAGCCCAGCTGGGACACTTTTTATGGAGTATATATAGTGAAAATATCCACAGTGCACAGCCTGAATACTAGCCAGGATAAGGTGTACAACCAAGGAATTTCTAAATGTAGAGTATTAGTCGAAGGGCTGATAAGATTTTGCAAATATAGTAGACAGAACCCTAAGATATGGTTATAGTATCAGCCCTCAGAAATGAAACAGTTGAAGCAAAATCTCTTAGATAATGTCTGGAATCAGGGCTGTTGGGATACGGAGTACTACTCAAGCAATGTTCTAACTGGCTGCAGATGGTACACATAAAAGAGAAAAAATAATCACACGCACACACAGAAATTATGGTCTTACACCTCTGAGGTCTATATTGTTCAATTACAAATGCTCCTAACCATTTTACCCCCTTTGAAATGTACAGAGGGAAATAATTTTATAACATTGTATATATTGCTCAAATTGCTATTAAAAATACTAGTTTAAACCCAGAATAAAGTTTCAAGAACTTAGAAACCTAAAATGTTATACTCTTATTGTGAAACATTTGTAAGAGATAAAAAAATATTTTTTTTCTCATATTGTGAATGAAGTGTCCATAGGTGATAAGAAATCTAAGATGTTTACATTAACTCAACCTAAAATGTTCTCTCCTATTGTGAAATAATTGCAGAAAGCAAACCTAAAATGTTTTCTCATGTTGTGAAGACTGAAGTAAGAGATAAAGTAATACAAGGTTTTTTAGGTTGACTTGATATATAAGAAACAAAAGTCTGAACTCAGAATAAGCAATAAAATGGATTAAATGCAGGTCAGCAAAAATACAAAATTCTGGCACTGATGGTCTCATACAAGTATTACATTTGTGTTACAATATCTTTGGATTTATTAATCTATAAAAATATTCTATTTTTGAATCCCAATTTTATGACTAAAAGAAAAGCAAGGGACAATTAAAATTTTGTAATAGACCTTTGGCAAAAGAGAAATATAAGTTGATAAGTCCATTGTACATGAGTCGTATGTATTTTATTTCTTTATATTAATTAACCTTGACATTTTGTACATGTACACACAAGAAGTGCATAACTGATGTCACTGTATTAAACTCCAGAATATTGCTTATGTATTCCAGCCAAAATGAAACAGATGAAATTTAAGGCATTAAAATCATTTTCCCATGAAGAAAATACGACATTTTGGTTATGAACGGTTTAATGGTAAATCTGCATAAACTGAGAGAACAGTTTTCTAAAATGTCAATTTCTATTTTATTATGTATACATCATGTACAATCACAGCAATGTAATTTCTAATATATATTTGTAGCATAAACTTCTGTACAGTTTGCTATGCATCATGCTATACTACAGTATTTGTTTAAAAGTTTATTTTAATATTGCAAAGCCTGTCTGAAAATAAGAACAATATTCTCCACCACAGGATAATGCAAGCCAAAAAATTACAGTAAAACCAGGGAACTGTGGAAAAGAGGAAAATAAAATTATTGCAGTCTGCTTTGTCCTCAGAAATATGAATAGAACAATATCAAGGGGTTCTTTGGGAAACAGGATAATAACATAAAAGTTTAATCTTGGGGCTAGATTCCAAAATAGTTGCTCTCAATGTAAGCCTGCCCTGATTGTGAAAGACCTGCTCTCAGCATAAGTGACTTACTTCAGTGTAAGGCCTATCTATAAACAGGCTTATTATGGGGACCAGATTCCAAAACACCTACTCTCAGCCTGCTCTCAGTGTAAGTGGTCACTTACACTGACAGCAAGTCTTTTGGAATTGGGGCCATGGACTTATTTTATTAGCTAAAGCCCTAACAGATCGGTGTTGCTTTGTTAGCTAAAAAGATATATATTTATATATGGATTTATATCATATTATCAAGTTTCGAAAACTTGAAATTCATATGACTGAGACCATATGTTCAAGTTTCCGAAAACTCAAATGTAATAAAAGATCTACATTTTAGCAAGGGGCAAGCCCCCCATGCCCCCCACACCCCCTGTAGATTATATATACCAATAATGAGATTGCACTACAGTGGGGAAAAGGGTAAATTCACTGATCCCCAACTACACTGCAATCTACATAGACATGTTTAATGGGGAAATCCAAGTCTTTCCCCACTGTAGTCCAATCTTAGAGCTGGTATATAATTTGCAGAGGGTGTGTGGGGGGGTGCAGCAACATATGAATTTAGATTTTCTGAAATTTGATAATATAACATAAACCTATATACAAATATATACATACCATGAGTTTCTATAACTTTATAAATCAATCTGTTACTCAATCAAACTTTTATGCAGGCTAATAAACTGACATCTTGTGAGTGATTTTGTCGTTACTCACTTGTTTTATATTTAGGCTAATGAATCTCTTAAGTGTCTTTACAGGCTGATTCCTTCTACAGTTCCTTTTACAAGCACTGTTCTGTTTTTTACCCCCCCCCCCCCCGAACAAAAAGCCAAGTGAGCTGTTATTTTGAGCTTCCCCATGGATTTCCAAAATAAAAATTTTTTGTAAGTGTCCCCAGTGTTTCCTTGGCCTTGCAATATACATTTATATACATATACTGTCTGTTATAGTACTGTGGTGATTGCTGAAACTGTTGAGTTTAGAGAGCACTATAACTTTAAGGCCAAGACAACACAGGCAGGCAAGCATGTGAAATATGAGAAACACAAAAACAGGTAGATGTTAGATTCCTGAGTCATAGGTCAAGGGAGAAATGTTTCATGTAATCTCCAGGGAAGTTAAGTCTAAAGAATGGCAGCTATCCTTGCATTATAAAATTTGGAAGATGTCCCTGAACTGTGAAAGGGAAGGGTGCTGTTAATTGTACCTGCACCTGCTTTTTGTTTGGTGATTGTGTGTACTGATTTGCTTTAAAATCCTTTGTGAAAACTTTCTGCAAGGATAGAATGTGTTTGCTAAAGCTTGTGTAACAAACTGAACTTTGATTTTTTTTTTATTTACACTAGTTGCTACAAGGACTCACACTTTCTGTTGTCTCATGGGAATATACCTTCCCAGAAACTGGCTTGTTAACAACCATACCATTAAATGAATATATATATATATATATATATATATATATATATATATATATATATAGAGAGAGAGAGAGAGATCTATAGATACATATATAGATATATGTAGTTAACACAGCAATGTACTACTGAGACAATTACAGTAACATAATTTAAAAAATGACCCTCATCCTGAACCTAGAAGTGAAACAGCATTCTGCTAATTATCGTGCCTTTTCTTTTCCCTTTCTGTCACAAAGTAACATAAGTAGCCATTTACCATCTATGACTATGTGGCATAAACAGTATCAGTTGTTTAGGTGCATCGGATGTCAGTGCTCACCTCTGATCTTGCCCCACATTAAGACTGCAGTGAGAAGATGTGCACCAAGCAACTTGGACAGTGTTATCTGCAGGTATAAATAATGACAAAATTACTTGTAAGAGGCAAGATAATTAATTCTTTCTTCAGTGATCATGCCCACAGCAGAGATAAAATGATTCTTTAAATAAAATTGAGGATCACAGTAACACTTAGGAAAAAAATGGTAAACCAGCAAATGATGTTTTTCTGTGAGGAAACAATTTATTTGCTGTGTGTGAGTGAGGTTAACATTCCCAAACTACACAAACCCAGCTACAGGGTACTATCATAGGATCATAGGAGGCGACTAGGCTATCAAACCATAGATCATTTTAAGCCTAGCAGTTTCATCCCGATATTCATAGATTCAAAGGTAGGTACTAGGCTATTGGCCCTATGGCCTATATAAGCCTAGACAAAAAGGTACCCTGGCATTCGCCACCCAAGAAGATTATTTTCCTGTGCCCCTGTCGAGCAGAGCCACAGAAGTGATCCCCAGGGTGAATTTCCTATTTCCCATCCAATCATCAAGATTTTTCTTGAACAGTGCTAATGAGGAGCTTGTTTGATAAAGATAAGTAGTTTGTTCCACAGTATGGGAAGTCTCTGGGACAGGAATCTATTCCTTCTGCATGTTCTGTTTATTGTGGTGACAAGGTTTAGGTCCCTAGAGCATGTAGCTTGGAGGGATTGGGATTTCTTTAAGTGGACCATGTCCAGCAGCTCTGGGTTTGACATAGCTTTGTATGTTAGGCAGAGATCACCTCTGAGTAGGCGATATACAATGGAGTAAATCTGGAGTTTTTTGAGACGGTCTGCGTAGAGCATCTGTTTGAGGCTGGTAATCCTCTTTGTGAGGTATTTCTGTGGCCTTTCCAGTTGTTGTAGATGTCTTGTGAGGTACATACCAAAAGGGGCGTTGTACTCTATAATGGGTCTAATGAGTGAAGAGTAGAGGGGAACAATGACTTCTATTTTCCTGGAGAAACCTTTTGTGATGAGGTGTGCCAGATAGAAGGATTTCCTGACTACTGTAGTGATGTGATTATCAAAGGAGAAACTACTGTCCACCTGTGTCCCAAGGTCTCTTATCACACTTTTCAGTGTTATGTAGACTACCATCTATGTGGTAGTTCATGGGTATAGAGTTTTTACCAAAAGGGATGACAATGCACTTTTTGCCATTGAGCTTGAGGCCATGGCTTTGACACCAGGCATCTGTCTCAGTGAGGCCCTTTTGTAGGATGTCCACATCATTAGGAGTTTCAATTATAGCTCCTAGTTTGCGGTCATCTGTGAACTTCATTAGCCAAAGACCTTCTGTGTTAGCCTGTACCTTCAGAGAAGTAGATACCAAACAGGAGAGGACCCAGGACTGAATCCTGTGGTACTCCACTTGTCACTGGTCTGAACTCAGATTTGGAGTCTGCTACTTTCACAGTGTGGGTTCTGTCAGTGAGACACTTTGCAACCCATCTTGTGACATAGGGATTTATACCTAGTTTAGTGAGTTTATCTATAATTCCAGAGTGGGGGATGGTGTCAAAAGCCTTGACGAGATCTAGATAGGCTGTGTGAACCACCTTACCCTCGTCTACGACTTTAGTGACTGTTTTAAAGAAGTCTATCAGGTGTAGGAGACATGATCTGCCTTTTACAAACCCGAACTGTGTGGGGTCTAGAGTTTGGAGATTACCAATGTTTTTGTTTATAAGTTCCATGATGATATGTTCCATGGCCTTGCAGACCAGGCTCATCAGGCTAATGGGGCAGTAGTTCATGGGGTCCGTGGTGGCTCCCCATTTGTGGAGTGGGATAACCGTCACTATGCACCATTCAGTGGACACAAAGCCTGAGGTGAGGCTATGATTGAACATGTAGTTCATGTAGAACGCAGCCTGGGATGTTGTCAGGTCCCATGGATGCTGTGTTCTTGGCTTTGGAGAGTGTGGTTTTTACCTATGCAGCTGTGATTACAGGAACGTTGCATTCTTCCGGTATAGGGATGGGCCCCTTAGGGTGTGAGAGGGAGGTAAAGTTAGCACTGAACCTATCTGCCAGGATGTTGGCAATATCAGTTGGTTCTGTACATTTAGTGCCATTGTGCTGTAACTCAGAGCAGATCTGAGTGTTGCCATTGAGATTCTTGACATAACTATAGAATGCTTTGTGGTTGTCTTTAGAATCAGTGGCAATTTTGTTTTCATAATTTGACACCGTAAAAACCTCCACTGCCAATCATGAGCAGACAGGTGAACCATTGTGGTGACCCCTAACTGGGAAAAGCTGAAAGAAGAAGAAGATGAAGAACTAGCTTTTGCGGATTTTATGAGGGATCTCAGCATCTTACTGAGGCTGACCAGGCAGTTCCTCCAATCATGGGATTTTACTCTTTTTTGCAACAGTTTCCTTCTTCTGTTGTAGAGTTTGTTTATAGCAGGGGACCATCAGATTGGATTCCTTTTTTTGAAGGATAGCATCTTGGTTCTGTTAGGGATAGCACAATCCATGCACTTGTGTAAGTGCTTATAAAGTGCATTTGTGTAATTCAGCAGTCGTACCTTTATTGTCCGTCTGCATGGGTGTTGTGAAGTTTGCCACTTCTGTCTTAAGAAGCGTGAAGTTGGCTTTGGAGAAATTGTTTACACTGGTTTCCCTAATGGGGGATGGGGGCGGGATGTGGATGTCTAGGGTGATTAGCTTGTAGTCGGATCTGACCAATGAGGAATTGACCTCTGGTGTGGAACACTGGTTACCCATGTTGGTAATGACCAGGTCTAGGATATTGCTGCCCCTGGTAGGGTGTGGATAAGTTGATCCAAGGCATTGGAATTTATGAATTCCAGAAAATGTTGAGCAAAAGAGTTGGTACATGAGTAGTTTTCCCAGTTAATGGTGGGGTGGTTGAAATCGCCCATTATTAGGGTATTGGGTTGTACCCTAATATTTTCCAGTGTATCAAGAAATGAGGAGTGGGAATCCTGGGGCATGGTGGGGGATCTATAGCAAGCTACAATTTGGATTGCGGTCTTGCCCAGAGTTATTTGCACTTGGATAATCTCGGATGCATTATGCTGAGAAACTAGCCTGGAGGTGTGGATATCCTTAATGAATATGGACACGTCTCTGCCTGTAGTGTTTTGGTACAGGTTAGGTGGCCAAAAGGTGTGGTATGAATTATAGCTTGGTAATGCAGGGGTGCTCTCTGGAGCCTTGAACAAGGTCTCTGTTACTGCACAGATGTCGAAGTTCTCCATTTTAAGGAGTGCCTCAAGTGAGTGTATTTTGAGGTTTAGACTTCTAGCATTGAGCAGCATTACCCTTAGATTTTACTTGCTTGTACCTGTTATGGTGGTGAATTTGTCATTTGAACCTTGCCTAAAAAAGGCACTATAGGGGTGGCAAGAGCCTTAGCCAGTATCCAGAATCCCAAGGGCAACATGTGCAGGCCATCTCGGTAAAGCATTGTGGTCTGTCGATCATGCCATCCCAGGCAGACAGATACTGGATCCCCTTAGAATGATACCAGATGCTTAGCCAATTGTTGAAATCATTTTGTCCTTGTACTGTGGTATCATTCTGGGTGATGGCAGGATGCTACTCAGGGCTAGGGTCATACCTGCCTGGGCTACAAGATTGGAGAGCTCATCCATGTCTCTTTTCATGTGATCCAGGGAGGTACATCTCAGGTCATTCACAACAACATGGACAATGACAGAGTCATATTTGTACTTGTTGTGGAGTGAACTGAGTGCGTGCATTATGTGGTGGATCCTGACACCCGACAGGCAGCTGACAATAACTTTCTCCTTGTTTAGCCTGATGAGTGGATTATCAGTGTGCCTGACTATGGAGTCACCTATGACTAGAGTGTTGGGTACGTTGTTATGCCTTATGGGCTGTAGTTGAGTGGCACACTGAGTTTGTAGGCTATGTGTCATTTGGGTTGTGTTGGGGGGGTGGAGGTTGCTTGTGTTTCTGCTTTGGAGGTTTCTGTTGCTTGGGCAGATTTTTATTGAGAGCCTCCGCGAATGTAGGTGTGTGTTTTGTGTTTCTATGTGTGTGCTTTGGTGGTGTAGGTTTTGAGGGACTATGTGATGAGTGTGGTGCGGTACAAGTGTTTACCTTCTCCTCTTGACTGTCTAATCCAGTCTTGGGTGAAGAGAGCTTTGCTTCCAGTTTGGCTATATAAGTGCATCTCTCACAGGTTGTAATGTTGGGTGGTAGTAGGACAGGGTTGTCTGTGTACATGAGGCAATTGCATTGCCCCAAGATCTGCAGATTCATCAGGTAGACAGGAGAAAACACCGGGAGCTGACCCTTAGACATGCCTGGATAGGTGCTTATTTATTAAGTACTAAAAACTGTTTTCCTCTAGATAAGTAAGGAAAGTTGAGTGCTGTAGTAATTTGTAGCTTATTTAGTGCTTACAACGAGTTCTGAACAAGTGCTAAACTCAAAGATACAGATCTGAGTGCTAAAACTAAAAAAACTGACTGATTCTAAAGGAAAATTTGAAGAGCAGACTTTATGGAGCTGGGAATAGTTTAACCCTAGCTAAGCGGCGATGCATAAAGTGATTTTTTTTAATATAACAGTAGCAAATGAATAAACTGATTTAAACAAATTAACCAATTAACCAATAAAAAGCTAAAAACTGAGCCCCGTTCCAGCAGTCTTCAATTAGACAAGTTCTAACTGCACACTCCTGCCACTAGAGTGTGGGGGAACCTTCTCCAAAAAAAGATGGCCTGGATTAGTGCTCAAGTTATACAAACAAAGCTAGACTCAGCAGGTATGAATCTAGTCTATGCTACAGCAAACAAGGTGTACCAATTTCAGAAAGAAACAGTTCAAATAAGCAGGCACAATAAGCCTTTAACCAGAAACTTCCAGCTCAGAAGGGCAGAATCTACCCTCTCATCCCACAAGAGTGCAAACCACACCTTCTTAATGTAAAATAACTGGCCCAAAGCTGAAGTGCTTAAACCAGAACTAATACACTTTTAGAATAACAGACAGTAAGCCTTCAATCAGCAACTCCCAACTTAGAAGGATGTACGCTACCTGTCCTGCACAACAGTGCAGACCACAAACCTTCTTAATGTAAATCAACTGGTTTGAAGCCCAAGTGTTTAAACCAAATTCTTAGAAAAAAGTTACAATTTAATCAGGTTACTAACCAGCAGTAATAAATGCATCAGAATAAATGCAATTAAGTACTTTTAAGAACAGGCAGCAAAAGCAAAATAAAGTACTAAACTAGGAAGAAACACAAATACAGTAAAAGGAGATGAATAAAGTGCAATTTTATTTTTATACAATAATAGAAAACAAGCAAACTGATTTAAACAAATTACCCAATTAACCAGTAAAAAAGCTCAAAACTGAGCCCTGTTCCAGCAGTCTTCAATCAGACAAGTTCTAACTGCACACTCCTGCCACTAAGGTGCAGGGGAACCTTCTCCAGAAAAGATGGCCTGGATTAGTGCTCAAGTTATACAAACAAAGCTAGATTCAGCGGGCCTAAATCTAGTCTATGCTACAGCAAACAAGGCACACCAATTTCAGAAAGAAACAGTTCAAATAAGTAGGCACAATAAGCCTTTAACCATAAATTCCCAGCTCAGAAGGGCAGAATCTAGCCTGTCCTCCCACAAGAGTGCAGACCACAACCCTTCTAAATGTAAAATAACTGGCCTGAAGCCCAAGTGCTTAAACCAGAACTAATACACTTTTAGAATAACAGACACTGAACCTTCAATCAGCAATTCCCAACTTAGAAGGATGTAAGCTACCTGTCCTGCCACAAAAGTGCAGACCACAAACCTTCTTAATGTAAAACAACTAATCTGAAGCCCAAGTGCTTAAACCAAAAGGCTTAGAATGACAGTTACAATTTAATCAGGCTACTACCAAGCAGTAATAAATGCAGCAGAATAAATACAATGGAGTACTTTTAAGAAGAGGCAAAAGCAAAATAAAGTAGGAAGAAACACAAATACAGTAAAAGCAGATGAATAAATTGCAATTTTTTTTTGTCTGTTAAGACACTGATGTCAAGTACATTAGAAGAGGAAAGGCTGGACTGATGGATGGAGTTTTGACTCGTTCATTTTAAAACAAACTAACGTGCCTGACTTGTTCTGGCTCACAATTTCAAACAATACATAATAATTTTATTATTTTGCTGCTAAAACATTAGAATAAAATAATACCCCTCACTATAACCAGGATGATCCAAGTTTAATTAGCTACTTTGGAGCTGGAAAAGCTGGGTATTCAGTGTGGGAAGGAGTAGCTTTCTGTCACCTTACCCACTCTGGAACAGAGGGAGGGGGGTTGCCTGCAGACTGACATTTCCCCAGTGATGGCAGCGATACTGTAATCACACAGCTGATTGCTGAAGGAAGGCTTGAGCTAACTGACACTGCATGCAATATTGTGAATGATGTTAGTTGCTCTTTACAGTTGTGGCATTATGAAATACAAAAAATCCTCTGGTATGAGGGACAGCCTATGTAATACTTCTGGCTGTTGTACTCTGAGCCACTTTCCCTTATCAAACTGCCACTGGTGTGGTCCTCACCTCAGGGGGGTAGTACCACAGGCACTAAGATACAAAGAAGCAACTGAAGCAGATTCAGGGCAGTTAATGAGGGCATACAAATGGGACCCAAAACTGCAAATAAATAAATACAAATATTTTTTTTATTCAAAATGCTGTAATTTCCTTCTGGTTCACATTATTAGCTCATGCAGTATAAAATACATGGCTGGGTATTAAAGTAACTGAGGATTTTATGAAATATAAAAACATTAAAGAGACATAACCATTTGTAAGTTGGGGAAAATAAGCATTTATTAGAATGACAAATTGCAGCATTTCAAAAACACTCATTTTAAAATAAAAGTACTCCAAGCAGTTGTTTCAAGTTAACAAATATAAACCAAAAACATAAACATATATTGTATTTAACAAGTTTGTATTTCTGCAAAAAGTAAGCGTTTCCATCTTTTTAATAGCTGTGAGGCTGCTAGTAATGAAATGTAACAGCACGTGTTGGAAAGTGCCCTAGTACAAACTCCTTAAAAATTCACAAGGATGTGTCCAACCATTTCAGAGATGCAGTCCATTATAAACAGAGTACAAAACTAGCCAAAACAGTCATTACTAAGAGCATAACTAATTTTAACTGGTCAGCCCTAAAGATGCTAAGTATATTTTCTTTGATCAGGGAGATGCTGCATGATGTGATCTGTTTGGTCTAAAATAGAAGCTAATATAATACCAAGTGAATCAAGTAACTAATAGTTCTTGCTGCCAAGCACAAAGCAGTATAAATAGCTTATCAAATCATCCACCCACCCTATACTCTTTGTCAGGTAGCAGAATTGCAACAGCAACTGTTTTCCTCTGGAATTATAAAGACGAGAAAGGATAACTAGCCTGCATTTCAGATTCAGTGAAGGTCATATCTTTCCAAAGGAGTATTATACTGAATACAATTTATCTTCCTTTTGTGATGCACAGATTATGAGTCTGATACTTTACTTATCACTTCAACAAAAAGGACTCAACAGTGGAGATTTAGCCCAAGCTTAAGGCTCTTCTGACTTTGTAAGTGTGGACTATTTGTTTAAGGGAGGATATACCTCAGGTCCCAGCCACAACTGTCATAAAATGTATAGTTTTCCCAAAGGTAATCTTCCAAAGGCGAAGGAAAAGAACAGAACTGATTGCCATATAATTGTCATTTAAGGGCATGATGTTCTTTCTGTTACACTAGTTTGTTTGATATCTGCTTCAATACATGACATATTTATTCATCGGTTTACAAAATTGTTATATTTGACTAATGTTCATATTAACAAAAACAAAATACAAAATATATGCACTACAAGAAGGCTCAATTAATCATCTCTAGTGCAATGGACAGGAGCATAGTGAAAATTATGCTACTGTATTTCTGAGTGGGATGCACCAACTTCTTGACAGTTAACCAACAGAACCATTTCAGCCGAATTACAACTTCTTTAAAGTTTGATCAGTTGAATCAGTGTGGTGCAATCAGGTTAGGTTTACTTGCTTGAATGGGAACACTAGTGCAATAAAACATAAAGCTGAATGCATGTGCAATGATCCTAGAAATTAGTTGCCTCCAGATTGCCTCCTCAGGTTGCTTAATTTATCAAGAAATTAAAATAATTAAATGATGAAATGTAAATTAGCTTAGTCAACACAGTTTTGGGTAAGCTAATGTGTAAGGGTGTCTCTTCTAGGGCAATGATGAAAGACGGGAAATGTGCAGTGGAGATGAGATATAAAACAGAAGTTGTTTGAGAGTCAAAATGGGATGGTGATGGTCTGATGCATTCTGCTAGTAAACAATAAAAAAATGCCCTACAACTAAGTATCTTTGAAGTAGGAAGAATTTTGGTGGCATATAAACTGAGCTAGTAAGCTTGACTGCTTTATTCAATGTATCAATGAAGCATGATGTAAGAGTGGCCATAACTGAGGAAAGAGAGAGTGTCTGTATGACCAGTTAGACTTAACTTACCAAACAGCAAATGTCTAAGATTTATGATGACAGCTCAGAGAGTAAAACAATTAAAATGGTGAGGCAGCATTTACTTGTAAGATAAAGCAAGAAAGCAGAATTTAAGGATGAATGGTGTTTTGGAAGGTGAAGAAAAAAATAGCTTGATAGAAAATGAAAAACACAAGAAAAATGCCTTCAAACTAGTACAAGTGAAATGTTTGCTTTTATCAGAGTCTGATGCTGAATATGGAAAGCCATTGCCTATTCTGATAGAATTTTTGACTTGCTGTGAAAAAGAGCAACTATTGTGGAATGTGTGGGAACTGGGGAGAAAGTTATGTGTTTGTGGGAAATCATTGTTCTGAGATGACACTGAAACATTGCTTGCATTTTGTGGGTGTGAGATGAGAATGTCAATGGAGGAAATACCTTTTGAAGGTATTTTGAAATAGTAAACTTCTGGTCTTTGATAGTACAGATGAACCCACTGGAAAAATAAGAAAATTATTTATGAAAATAATAAAGCTACAGAAGGAATAAAGTAAAAAAACAATTTGTTGAACTAAGAGAAATTGATCTTTCAGGAGAGAGATAGAAGATAAATGGGAGGAGAGAGATGATTCAACTGAGAAAAATATTTGTATATATAAGTCCAATTCCAGAAGACTTACTCTTCGTGTAAGTGACTTGAGCCAGTGTAAGTCTGCATTATAGATAGGCCTTATACCAGAGTGAGTCACTTACACTGAGATCAGATCTTTTGGAATCTGCAGATATGTCCTATCCAGAAACAAGATGGCTGGATAGACTAGACATTTCTGTAGCTTGAATTTGGGCTTGTTGTTGTGGTTATGCTATATTCAAAACAAAGAAATTAAAGCTTTGTCCATCAAGTATATGTGAGAGCAAACAATAGCATGAATATCTGGTAAGCATTTGTTGTTAAATTTGTACAGTTACAGGGTCAGGTTTGTTTGAGACACTTGGATCTGTAAGTCATGTATTTATTTAACATTTGTTTACCAGGAAAGTCTGACTGGGACAGACCTCATTTTCAGTGGATGCCCAGGGAGAAATGTTCCAGATGCATGTCTTTGGCATGTGGGAGGAAACTGGAGCACCCAGAGAAAACCCACACGAATGCAGGGAGGACATGCAGACTCCTCACAGAAGGCACCGCAGCTGAGAATCGAACTGGAGAACCTCTTGCTGTGAGGCAACAACACTAACCTTTACACCACTGTGATGCCCATGATTTGTTTTGATTGATGCTCATCGATTTGTTAATAAGAACTGCAGTTGTTTAGCTTTGATTAATATTGTCAAAAAGGCAAATAAGCTGAAATTTTATGACATGTAAAGATGTATGTATTGTTTGTTAATTTAAGCTTGGTAAAGCTTTAAGCATAAGAATATAATGAGATAAAAAAGATTTACATGGGTTGCGTTTAATTTTTTAGGCACTAGGCAGAGTGCCTAATGCACTTAAATGAAACATATTCCTACCTTCACCCGAGTGCATCATAGTACAACAGTGAGTAGTACCATCATCTCACAACAGGAGGCCCTCTGGTTCACTTATTTTTTGCGCAGACTGCATGCCCTTCCTGTGTTTATAGCTTCTTACCACATTGAAAAGACAATCAGTATTGTCTGTAGGTATGCATATGTGGTATGAGCGTGATGTAGAAGAAAGGCCTTCCAGTTTATTTCTATTCCCCAGTTTACCTAATAAACTGCATGGATGGTGTCAGCTGTTCATGGAGTCAATACAGGAGTTGGATAGGAATTGACAGCACTAGGTGCATTTGTATGCATACTACTGTTTCTAGATACTGATGCTTGCTTTTGTCTGAATGTAGGGGAATTTGTTATTATTTTATTTAGCACTGCAAAAGATATCAACACAAGCTAATGCTACATTTGTTCAAACTAAAATAAAGTTATGAACAATGGTTAAAATATTGAATGTATGACATATTAATTTTCTTTTACATGAACAATGGTACAAAAAGTAACACAAATGTCTGTGATAACCATGAATAAATTAGGAGGAATGAAAGCTAGATAGTGATGAATTAGGGGACAGAAAATGGTAATAAGCATGGGGACCTGGTGACATAGTTTAGGGTGAATGAAAAGGACATTATTACAATTAAGGTGGTCCTATCTAAAGGGTATAGCGTTTTCTTTGACTTTTATGGGAACAACATGCACTAGTAGCTTGGGTGATCTAATCAGAGGGTGCATATAACATTCAACTTCATGGGTTTCATGACTTATTGAATTATTGATTCTACCTTATGTAATATGATGAGTTTTGGGAGTCTATATTACTTCATTGATGTTTTATTTCTGTGAATACCTAATCATCGACCTCTTTACTTTGAACATGTGTTCATCAAATGTTCACATCAGAGAATGGTTTTCATAGGAAAGGGAGTTAGTTGGCCATCATTAGGAATTTGCCCTTTTCCCCACTGTAGTGTGATCTTGGAGTTAGTATATATAAGTAGGAAGGTGTGGGGGCATAGCCCCCCACATTGGGGGGTGTCAGGGGCGTAGCCCCCCACCTTGGTGTGTTTGAAATAATGTAGTGTGTGTGATGATCGCTGTAGTGGACAAGTAATTCCCTTCCCTATGAAAACCGTTCACTAATGTGAACATTTGATGAATGGATGTTCGATGTAAAGGGGTCAATGATCAGTTATTTGCAGAAATAAACGTCTATAAAGTAATACAGACCCAAGTTTTTTTCAGATTGGATGAACCAGATATACATTTAAAATGTTTAGACTTGTCATGCTTATAGTGCTGTATTAACTAGGTGAGATGCTCATAACAGTGATACATTGAAAACGACATGTTATAAAAATATTAGAGTACCTTGACCCAGCTGGTGATGCTGAGAGGTGATAGAGATGATATTGTGGTCGAAGCAGGGTAGGAGACTGACTGCAATGTGAACAGGTTTGAAATTATTTATTATTATTATTATTTATTTAACATTTGTTTACCGGGAAAGTCTGACTGGACACAGATCCTTTTTCAGAGGAGGCCCGGCGAGAAAAGCTCCATAAGTTACAGTAAATTTTAATGCACAAATTACAATAATCAATAAAGTATAAAGTAAACAAAATGTAGTATACATAAGAAAATACAAATTTGTTACATAATGACAACAAAACCTAGGCTTTGAATGAATATAAACAGTAATGGAATGAACGGACTAGATGCCAATCTTTAACTAAATGCTGGCTGTAGGCAGAACTGGAAATTGGTAATAAGAAAAAATACTTGATACTATCCAAGGTTTATGTAGGAGGTTAATAGTGGATTCAGAAATGGTTATAAGGTAAGGTAAGGAGAGGCTTGGCAAGTATTAGGATGTGTCCACACATTATCTTAGAGTATGTTTACAGGTCTAGTTACCTGTTTTGCTGATAAACGTTTATGGGGACTGAGGTACAGCTAGCACTGCAGATACAAACAGAATATAGCAACCAGTGCTAATTGTGATGGGGATAAAGGAAAAATTATGAAAACATTTTCATGAACTGTACAGCGGGCATAGTATATGAGAATTTAAGGTAATTAGAGGACATGTAAACAATGGAATTTGTAATATTAAGATTGATGTATAATGTAAAAATATTGCTGGGGAAAAGTTTTCTAATGCTGTTTTAAAATTATTAAGTACTGTAGAATACAAGATAAAGGCTGGTATAATGATACAGTTAAAGATGGTAAATAGGACAGGGATGAACTGACAATAACATCTCAACTATAAATATTTGTAGATATGTTTTTGTCTGATTTAATAATAGCAATATAATCAGTACTTTAACAAACCTGAACATCATCCAACTGTCAAAGAAAAGTGAGAAAATTCCCCTTCCAGAAGTGTTCCACTGCCCACAGTGAGTCCTGAATGTTGATATTTGTATAATCATATCCCACTCCAACCCATGGCCTTTATCTACCCTACATGGTCCTAAATTTACCCTAAATACAGTCAGTAACAGCCCCGCATTCATAAGCACAATCCTAATTCTAAGCATAACCCTAAGTGGAACTTTAATCTTAACAGTTGGCCAAAGGCGATCAGAGAATGGTGCATACTTTGCAGATGAGATAATAACTGGTCAGTGTGGGATGCAGCATGAGTGAAGACTCAGCCTTAACTCAAGTACATGCCTAACTTACTGTCATAGCCATTACTCTGAAACATTGAGTTAGCTCCAGAGAGGCAACATGAGTGAAGCTGAAGGCTTATTTTATGCCTATCCCAATTCAGAAGCCTAAACCTTACATTCACATTTATGATCATGATTAGAATTAAGGTTTTGGCTAACGCTCCTAATTTTAAATTCTGAGGAAGGAGCTACTCTTGAGTATGCAATATGAGTTAACTTGTTAACTTATTTTATGCATATACCTAATTAACAGTCTAACTATAGCTCTCTATATATCAAGAATTATAGTTGGGATTAGGGTTATCAAGACTGTGTTAGAATTATGGAGTTGTCTAAGTAAAGATGCAGACCCATTTCAGGCATATTCATAATGAACAGCCAGCCACTAACCTTCAAAGTTATGGTTAGTGTGAGTGCAACTGTCAGGGTTAAGGTTATCTTAAATCAGGGGGCAGGTCAGTCTTGGAGACTCAAACTGAATTAAAATGAAGTTTTTCTTCAGGCTTATTCTTAATCACCAGCCAGATCCTTCTCTTCAAACGTGATTAAGATTAGGGTTAGAATTAGGATTAGGTTCAAGATTAGGGTTAAGGCTAAATTTAGCACTATCTGGATTTCAAGAGCTAAATTAATTTTATAAAGACAATATGCATGAAGACAAATGCCTCTTTTATGCATATTCTTATTCAAAAGTCTGACCTTTACCTTCAAAGTCATGCTTATTATAAGGGTTAGTCCTAAAGTTAGAACTAAGTGAACTTTAGGTATTAAGGACAAAATTAGTCTTGGGAAGACAGCATATATGCATTCATGAAAATAAAGGCCTGTTTCAAGCATGCCATAATAAATAGCATAATTATAGCCGTCTGTGTTATGTCAGAATTAATGTTTCGGCTATGGATAGGGTTACCTAAATTCTAAAGTCTGAGTAAGTTTATGGAGATAACATAATTGAGAATGTAAGGTTATTTAAATCATGTCCCTAATCAGCAGAATAAATCTAGCCTTCAAAATTACAGCAACATTTAGAGTTTGGCCTAGAGTTACTTTATCATCATTGTAAAGCTGACATGATCTTAAGAATGCATTGTAAGTGAAAATGTGGACTTACTTCAGGCATATCACTAATCAACAGGTAAAGTCTTTCCTCAATAACAGTTGGACTAAAGGTTACAGTCAGTGCTAAAACAGAGTTATCTGTAATATGGTGGCTGAGTCAATCATAGCAAAATAGCACGAATGAATAAACAGGCTTAATTAGGTAAATCTGTAACCAACAGTTTAACACTTGTCCTCAAATTTATCAGGCATGGTTACATTAAAGGTGAATGCTGTGTTTAGTTTTAGACAGATATACAATTATTTCATATGATAAGGACTCAGTAGTCACACACCTATCCAAGTTGATGACATACCCGAAAGACCCTTGCCTAAAAGTAACTAAAAAGGAAATTTTAAAATTTTCAAACTTTTTTTATATTTTGTGCACTATTATTTCTTTCTTTTGTTTGTATTCCTCCATTACAGAATCTCCTTAATTATCCCAGAATTTAAATTGTAGATGTTGCCCTGTTCCTAACTACAGCCAGTAATGACATACAAAAATAATCTTAAACTTAAAAAAAAATAACAAAAA
This sequence comes from Protopterus annectens, assembly GCF_019279795.1. Taxonomy (NCBI): domain Eukaryota; kingdom Metazoa; phylum Chordata; order Ceratodontiformes; family Protopteridae; genus Protopterus; species Protopterus annectens. Next base: position 906,783,036 of record NC_056730.1, read on the forward strand.
AGAAACACACACAGAACTTCATGAAAGCCCTCACATTAATCCTTAAGATCTACAAGATGCACACTAGTCCATAAGATCTACAAAACTTAACTATTATCTTAATTATTAATTGCTGAGCCTCATCATCCTCTAACCTTGGCATATTTAAGTTTATCATGAATATTTCCATTTGTGCCTTTGCTTGGCTTCCACATTTTTCTGTTTTATACAAAGTTTATAAATATCTCTTAATATCTGTACAGGATCTCTGGCTATTTTGTCATAGGCTCACTAAGGTTGGCAAACACTCTTTCCATATTCTGCTGCCTAAGTTATTGTGCTAAACATTTTTGTGCTCTGAACTTATAAAAAATAGTTGCTTAACAGCAACTTTTCTAAACTCATGTATGTTCTCCAAATACTCCCTAATCATTTACACTACTCATTCCTTAGAGGGTAAAAGCTCTTCAACCCAGCTTCATATAGACCCATTTCAATTTTAAACCATGAGTATGAAGTGTTTATGTTTATACTAGTTAAAGGTATAGCAAACATGTTGTCAAAATTGATATATATAGATCAATGTGGTTTTATAGAGGGGATGCAAACATTTGGCAGCATTAATAGAACAACAATGCTCCAGAAGGAAGCTGAATGTAAGGAAACACCGCCATTGGTGGCAGGTCTTGATAAGAGAAAGCATTCAATAGAAACATCTGGGGTTCTATGAGTAGGCAATGGTAGCATGTGCATTCTCTGACAGACAAGGTTAATTTGGAGGATATGTAAAGGGATGGAGTCAAGGGTTAAAGTGGTAGGGTTTCTCCTCAACAAGTTGTGTTTGAACACAGGAACAAAGCAGGAGTGTCTTCTTTCTCCTTAGTTATTTATTTTAAATTTACAGCTACCGGCAAAAAAAATCAGGGATTCACAAATTCAAGGATATAAATGCTACAAGAGTTAAAATATAAAACATGCATATTAATTCAAATGCATAAATATAATTTTAAACAATGCATGCACATGCCCCAACTTCATTCTACAAGTACAATAAACTGATGCATCATACCTAACATAATTCAGTCTTGAAGGTTAAGCAAAAGGGTCAGATTCCAAAATGATTGTCACAACCCTGAAGAATGAACCAAGTTCATTGGAAAATATGTGCTAAGCTATGCAATGCTCTAAAAAGATGCAGTACAGAATTACCATATCAGTGTACCACAGCTGCTCTGCAGAAGGGAAATCAGAAAAATTCACTGCGTTCAGCACACCAGTGCATATCGCGTGGAAAGTACTCATACAGCAAGCAATGCAAGTACAAAAATGTAATTAAGCAACACAAATTTTTGTCATACTTTGTAATTTTGTGGATTCTGTTGGCATTTTCAGACCATTTTAATGTTTAAAAAGTGATTGATTATTTTACCAATGTGGCTTATATGATGCTGCATACAGAGCTTAAATAAGTAACAGCAAAAGTCTTTGTATGCTTTGTACTTTTGAAGATTCTGTTGTAATCCACAAAAAAATTAAATTTTTTTACAGTAATATAGTTTACAATGCCACGTCACCAGCATCATATCAAAAGTTTATCTAAAAGTTGTAATTGGGAGTAGGACATGTAGAAGAAACCCACATAACACATGCACCCTGAGGAATGGGGGAGATAGGACAGTCGAAGTTGAAAGGGGGACACACGTGATGGAAGAAGGCAAAGGAAAGTCTAAAAGTCTGAGGAAGGGTTAGCAGGGCATGGGTATTTTTTTTGGTGGGCTTGTATATATACATATATATATATATATATATATATATATATATATATATATATGTGTGTGTGTGTGTGTGTGTGTGTGTATAGGTTTACTATCATTTATGCGATCCTGCAATATCTGTCTTAAAGTTTCTGCGAACTGTATGGGTGAATATGAGAAAAATGAATGTGAAAAATGTCGAACGTGGAAGTGCTGCATGTTTCAGTTCAACACAATTCGAACATTTACCACACTTCCACAACTCTACGTACTGAGCAACCCATAGTAAAGACCGTTTTTGCAGGGGGGCAACCCTCCTTGCACCCCCCATACCCCCTGCTACTTATATACTGTACACAAACTCTGAGATCACACTACAATGAGGGAAAGGGTACATTGCCTGATCCCCACTGTAGCACGATCTGCATTAAAATCTAGAAAGTCATAACAGTGAATGCTATAGTGCATTCACCGTTGTGCATTTCTACATTTCTACCTGACCTGAATAATTCTAATGCCATTTAACCTGCTGATATGCAGTATGTCAGTGGTAGGTCAGAGGATGTCTTGTATACCAGACACAGGTCACCTCTTAGCAGTCTGTAGGATACCAAATAAAGTGAAAGGGCTTTGAGACAGTCAGTGAAACAGCAGATTATTTTGGCATTTTAACCTTTTAGTGAGGCATTTTTGTGGGCTTTTTAGTAGTTGCGTGTTTCTGGGCAGAAACATGCCAAAGGGGACATTATACTCAATTAGTGGCCTGAGTGCTGGGTAAAGAGGACAATGACCAGTGGATACATGTTGATCAAAAGTGAGGTCACCGTCTGCAAAAGTTCCTAAATCCTGAACAACTGGGTCAACTCTTAAGGTCGTATTGTCAGTGAGGTAGGTCCCTTGGGTAGACAACTTCCCAAAGATGCTAAATTCACTTTTGGTATTTAGTTTCAGTCCATGATTCTGGCACCAGTGATTTATTTGGGGCAATTCTTCCTGCAGGATGGCTAAGTCATTTGGAGATTCAGTGACTACTCTTATCTTGCAGTCATCTGCAAACTTATTCAGCCAGAGCCCTTTGGTATTAACTTTTACTTCAGAGAAGTAGATGCCAAACTAGAGGGTTCCCAGCACCAAGCCTTGTCGGACTCCACTGGTGACTGGTCTCTTTGTGGAAGTAGTGCCCTCTGTTTTCATCTTTTGCATCCTATCTGTGAGCCAGATGGCAATCCAGCAGGTGATGTAGGGGGTTATTTTCAGTTTATTTAGCTTTTCTACTATATCTGATTGGGGGATTGTTTCAAAAACTTTGGCCAGATCAAGGTATGCAGTCTGTACCATTTTAGCTTCATCCATTGCTTTGGCAACCTTTCCAAAATATTGCATGAGGTTGAGTAAGCATGACCCGCCCTTAATGAAGCCAAACTGAGACAGGTCCAATGTTTGGAAGTTTCCTACGTCCTTATTAATTGGTTTCATAAGTCTTTCAATGGTTTTGCATATGAGACTGGTCATATGTATGAGTCTGTAACTGACTGGGTCTGTGGAAAGTCCTCCCTTATGCAGGGGAATAACTATAGCTGTTCTTCATTCACTTGTTATAGAACCTCTATGGAGATTGAGGCTGAACAGTGTTTTTTTGGGGGATCGCTATATTATGCTTCATGCTGTTAAGATGCCCCCAATGTTATTGAAAGGACCCATCAATGCAGTATTTTTAGCTTTTGATAGTGCTTTTAGGACTTAGCCTTGTGTTATAATTGGAGTCAAGTCGATTTCATGTTGATTCAGCCTCAGTATAGGTAACATCATTCACAATCATTTTATTTCTGTGATTACTAATATAACTTAAAAAAAGGCTTGTGATTGTCTTTGGCTAGAGTAGCTATTTTATCCTCAAACATGGCTTTGGTGGACTCTAATAAGCTCATGAGTTAGTTGTTTGTTTAAATGAGGAGGACTCTGTCATTCTGGAAATTACTCTTCTTAACTTTTGGACAAAATTCTCTTTCTTTTATTGTAAAGCTTGTTGATATTTTGGTTCCACCATAGAGAGGTGTCTGTTTTCTAGAGTGTCCCTCTGCTTTTTCCTGCAGGGTACAGCCACATCTATGCAGCTGTTTATGGGCTGCTATGGTAAGGTAGTGTACATTTCCACATATTCAGTGGCATTAACTGGGTCTGTTTGGGACTTAAAGCTTGACAGTATATCACTTAGGAGTAGGTAGTCTTAGAGAAATTTCTAAAGGTACAGTGAGTGGAAAGGGTCTCTAGTTTCAATTTTATTTTGAAGGAGATGTCTTTATGGTCAAACCTAACAATTGATGAAGATACACAAGGGATGGTTTAAGATGCCCCCCCCCCTACACACACACACACACACATTAATAAGGACAAGATCCAGTATGTTTTTTCAACTAGCTGGTACTCTGACCAATTGTTCCATGGCATTTTTATTGACAAAGTCCAGGAATCTCTGTGTGCATTAGTGTGGTATAGATTTTCCAGTCTACATTTGGATAATTTAGATTACTAGGAAAATTGCACTGGGTTTAATATAGCATGATTCCAGTTCCTGTAGGCAGGCATTGTAGTTTTCTTGGGTCATAGAGGGAGATCTATATCTATCTAATATAAGGTACAGCACCTTTCTGCTGGTGGTTTGGACATGAAGAAGCTCTAGTGCATCATGCTGCTTTACCAGCATTGATATGAAACTCTTCTAGATGAAGACTGAAATATCTCCACTTTTTTCACCTCCTGTACAGTAGCTGGTCTATAGCTATGGAAACCACTATAGGCATCTACAGCTGGAGTGCTCTCCGCCATATTAGATGATTTCTCTGTCAACACATCAGTGTCTACATCTACATCCTTCACAGTAAGGAGGGCTTGTAGGGAGAAGAGTTTCTTGTTTAGGCTCCAAGCACTGATCAGTATTTTTTTTATGTTGGTTGCTTTATCAGGTTGGCATTGCCTAAAAAGGTACCATGAGGGTGGACAATATCTCTGCCAATAATGAGAACCCTAGAGGGGACAGATGCAGGCCATTCCTGTTGAAGCAGCATGGTCTATCAATCATATCCTTCCAGGCTAACAAATAATGGACCCCCTTCAAATGACAACATTAACTAAGCTAATTATTGAAGTCAAGTGTTTTTTACTCATATTGCAGCATCTACTTTGGGGAAGGCAGAATGCTGTTCAATGAAAAGCTCATACCTGCCTGGGACACAGTCTAAGCTCCATAATGTCTCTCTTCATATAGTTCAGAGAAGTACATCTGAAGTCATTAACACCCACATGTACCATGACAGAGAGTCATACTGGTACATTTTGGACAAGGACTTGATTGTGTGTGTGATCTGATGGATCCGGCACTAGACCACCAGCTAAACATCACTCTTTCCTTACTCATCCTGGTAAGTGGTAAATCTGTATGTCTTACAACAGAGCCACCTACAACTAGAATGTTTGGCTGAGAAGATGCCTGCCTTGTGGGCTCAGCATCCATGACTCTGGGACTCCTTGGGCTATGTGAGGTGATAGGCTTAACTTGATGAGTGTGATTTAAATTTGTGTTGTGTTTTGGAGGTCTTTGAGTTTAGGCAAGTTAATCTTTAGAACCACAGCATATGATGGATTACTTGTATTGAGATGGCCTTGGGAAGGTGTGATGTGTGGTGTGCTGCTGACAATTTTGTTGTCTGAGTTTACTGTGTATGAGATGTTTGCCTCCAAGGTCATTAAATATGTACATCTCTCACACACTGTGTTATACTCATTGAGTAGTAGATGATCATCAGACAGTATGAGCCAATTCATTTTACAGTCCCATCTCAATGAGGTTTGCTGCAGAAGTTGAAGGGAAGGGCAGGTCCATGGTTTCAACAGGAATGACTCAGGGAAGGCAGGGATGACTACTGTTGGTGAAGTCTGTTTTGGTTAGGATACTGTTTAGGTACACTTGCTACTAAGGTGTGGGGAAAAGCCTAGCTACTTGGTCAGAGGTGTACTGCAGCTCAATGTGTGTTTATTTGAACTTGGTGCAGGTTATTTGACCCCCAGGCCTGGATTTCTAATGTTGCATAGATTTTGCAGGACTCTTACAGGAAAAATAAAGCTCTTGCACAGCCAGTTTACTAATGATTGAGTCCAATGGAGGCAGTGTGCTGAGTGCATATTAGTGCAGCTTTTTTTCTTTTCCCTTTTAATGAAACTCTCACTTCTAACAATTCAGGGCTTTCCACACTTCTTTGGGTCTTGAATAAAATACTCTCATTTCTCACAATTCAGGACTTTCCAGAATCTTGAACAAAAGGAGACACTTTCATTATCCTGATTAACGGAGACAACCAGTCATATAAGAACATTTGATATAGATGCCTACAAGCTGTGAAGGTCCTTGTTGTGAGGTTGCAATGGTATTCCAGCTTTAGGTGGTAAGATGTTTCCCATACTTAAGGAAAAATATTAGGCCACAGGAAAAATTGCTACTTCTTGAGCATCAAAGTTGCTGATTGATACTCCTTAAAATCAAGAAAAAAGAACCACAAACTATAGCCATTTTGTAAACTTCCTCCATGCTGTCTGGACTTAGTGTATGTGTGCTTCACTAGCAGTCACCTCTCAATCACTTAGGCTACCCTGAAGCATATCAATTGAAGCCACATACTCTAAACAAGCATCTGGGACCTCACAGATACTCAGGCAAGAAGGAGAACCACCTGAAAATACCTCACCTCTGAATCACTTAAGCTACCTAGAAACACAGTAATTGGGGCCACATACTCCAAACAAGTATCCAGGACCTCACAGATACTTGGGCAAGAAGGAGAACCACTTGAAAATAGTGTTGGTCAGCTGTTAAGGGAGTTATATTTTAAGTAAACTAGATAAATCTCTAAAAGACTTAAAGTGTAGCTAGTAAACACACTGCCCGGGTCAGCAGATGAAACAGGCTTTCCTGGCCACTTCCTCCAAAAATGCTATAATCCAGCTGATGAAAAAGGATATAGTAACTGAGTATCCCCTAATAAACCCTGGCTAAGTAGTAATTACCCTGTAACATCTGTTAATAAAAGGTTCTAATCACCAGCAAGTGAAATAATCCTTACTCATAAACAAAGTGCTTCTGATTTGAAAAATGAGTTAACTGGGTTAAAACAAACCTGGATAGCTGATCATTTTTCTTTTACTGCATGCCATGGTCTGGCTTTACCCACTCCATTCGCCCTTGCTGTGCTTGAGCTCACTCCGCTCCTCTACCCACCCCCATGTCCCACCCACCCACACTATCTTTAACTTTATTTTAAACTAGCCACACCCATAGGCCCTATTACACAATCCAACTAATTCATTAAATTATATCACTTTTACATAGTGCTAGTCTACCCATAACAAGATAACAATACTTATAACAAATATAACTCTCCCAACTATTAAAATACAGCAATGCATTTATAAAAAATCATTACTATCATTAACATTCAGATAAATCAACATGATACCCATCCATGTTACTGCAATAATAGTCTTAACAATAGCAGCAAACCTCACCTCATACCACATTATTCTCAATGGGTCAGCAGCCCCCATAATACTCAATTTCCCTATCCACCACAAATAAAACCTTTAAATATTAAAATATCACACTCAATCTACAAAATAACTTATATTGATCAGATTACCTATGCTATAATACCACAACAAAACAACCCCAATGTCTCACTGAAATATAACACAATCATAGTACAACTCCTCAAGACCATACCACAGATCTCCTCATAGTAAACCCTTAGCAGAGATATCAATCCAAACCCTGGCCCCAACACCATTCATTCCAACAAACACCCCAATATGCCAGCCATAGTTTACTAAACCTCTCTTGAAAGGATCTAACCTCCTATTATTACATTTGAACATTAAAAGTATTGTTAGCAAAACCCAACAACTTCACACCAGTCTCACCAACTCCTCTGCTGACATTGCTGTGATTACTGAAAACTAGTTCAAAATAAGAAATGAATGATAATGAAAATCTGCCTCCAGGTTACAGTATGCATGGGGTAGATATAAAGAGCAACAAAAGGAGGGGAAATAGCCATTCTATTTAAATGTAACCTTACTGAAGAGATCATACAACAAAATACTCTTGACTTCAATAATGCAGATGTAATCTTTACAAAACTTAAGATCAGCCCCAAAAATTAATTCAACATAGCTGGAATCTATATACCTCCAGGTAAACACATCTCCATCCTAGAACACATCCTCTACTGCTCCTCAAATTCTCTTCACCAGAAAACAATTATGGGGGACTTCAACATAGATTGGAATAATTGTAACCCACAAAACCCTTCAAATCATGTAAACCTTCATGGCTTCACCCAAATCATAGAAGCTCCCACTAAAATTGATAAAACATGAAATAGGCAATCCATCCTTGATTGGACACTAACAAACAGACCTTCTCTGTCTTTACATACTGGTTGTCTTCCAGATGGTTTCAGTGATCATCTTCCAACTTTTTTACTTAGGCAGCAAATAAATCCAGTGAAACTCACCAGGTATTGTGAAATTAGGGCCAAAAACACTTTCACACTCAAAATTTCATATCCACCCTTAAATTCTGTAATTGGGTACCACTAAAACATCTCCTCCTAGATGAAGCCATAGTATACTTCAGCCTAACTTTCCTGAACATTCTGAATAGACTAGCTCCCCAAAGAACAATAAGAATAAAAGCCAACTATGCCCCATCGTTAACAAAATAAACTAGATCACTATTAAAAGACAGAGATAAAGCTTGGAATCTAAGGCAAAAAATCAAAGCACAAGTGACTAAACAGGCATATCACAAACTTAGAGATAAAGCTAAAAAAACAAATCAAATAGGAAAAGATTAATCAGTACCAAGACATTCAAACTAAACATCAAAACAACCCTCAGAAGTTTTGGTCCACTATTAATAAAATCCTACAACCCGAAAACTCCAGTACACCCACCATTATAACCACTAACAACTCAGGCTGTATAGCTATGCAGTTTAATAAGTATTTCACAGACTCCATACTAGTCCTCACAAATATTAACTTTTCTACCACCTTCACAGAAATTCCCACAGCAAGCCCAGATAGCAGCACCTTAGATTTCCAACTTGTACAAACAGACACTATGGAAAAACTACTGAAAAAGCTCAAATCAACAGCCGTAGCACCTAATAACCTACCGGATGAATATCTCAATTGGGCTGCTGATGCCAACTTCTACCCATTACCCATCTTAATAAACCGATCCATCTCCGAACAAAAGGTACCAGCAATCTGGAAAATTTTACACAACATTCCACTACACAAATAGGGAAAATCATTAGAACTGCCCAATTACAGGACAATAGCTATATTGTCACCCCTGTCTAAAGTTCTAGAAAGATGCATCCACTCACAAATTATGCAGTATCTCCTTGATAACCACATGCTATCCAAAACCCAACATGGATTTCGGCCCTACCACAGCACTACTTACATCCTCACAAGTTTCACAAACATAATTAATCAACATAGGAACAATAGTATATATTATCCTCCATCTTTCTGGATCAAAAGCATTCAATACTGTCTCTCATAACAAACTTCTACAAGTACTCTTAGAACTAAACCTTAGTCAATCCACAATTACTTGGTTCAAAGACTACTTAGGGCACCAGCAAGCTGCAAAATGTCAACAAAGTATATCTCCTCTAGCCATTACTCTAGATGTACCACAAGGTTCCACTCAAGGTTCCTTCCTTTTCACACTTATAGGTTCATAGGTTCATAGGTTGGTACTAGGCTATCAGCCCTAGGGCCTATACAAGCCTAGCCATAACAATTCCCTGGCTATTTCTTCCCACATTATTTACTTTCCTGGACCCCTGTCTAGCAGGGCGACTGATGTGATCCCTGGGGTGAATTTCCTTTCTCCCATCCAATCGTCAAGGTTCCTCTTGAAGAGGTCCAAAGAGGCACTCTGCTTGACATGTATGGGCAATCTATTCCAGAGTCTGGGGAGTCTCTGGGTCAGGAACCTATCCCTCCAGCATGTTTTGTTTATTGTGATAACAAGGTTTAGATCCCTGGAGCATGTAGCTCTGAGGGATTGGGATTTCTTTAAGTGTAGCATGTCCAACAGCTCTGGGTTTGACATGGCCTTGTATGTTAAGCAGAGATTGCCTCTGAGTAGACGATATGCAACAGAGTATAGCTGGAGTTTTTTAAGGCGGTCAGCGTAGGGCATCTGCTTTAGGCCTGTGATTCTTTTAGTGAGGTATTTCTGAGGTGTTTCCAGTTGTTGCAGGTGTCTTGAGAGGTACATACCAAATGGGGCATTGTATTCTATAATGGGTCTAATGAGGGATGAGTACAGTGGGACAATGACCTCCTTTTTTCTGGATGAAAAGCCCTTCATGATGAGGTGTGCCACATAGAAGGATTTCCTTACTGTTGTGGTGATGTGGTTATCGAAGGTGAGACCACTGTCCACCTGTGTCCCTAAGTCTCTTATCACACTTTCTGTGTTTAGTGTACTGCCACCTATATGGTAATTCATGGATACATGTTTTTTCCCAAAGGGGATAACAATACATTTCTTGGCATTGAGCTTGAGCCCATGGCTCTGGCACCAAGCATCTGTTTCTGTAAGGCCCTTTTGTAGAGTATCCACATAATTTGGGGATTCAATAATGGCTGCCAGTTTGCAGTCATCTGCAAACTTTGTTAGCCAGAGTCCCTTAGTGTTGACCTGTACTTCAGAGAAGTAGATGCCAAACAAGAGCGGCCCCAGGACTGAACCCTGAGGTACTCCACTTGTCACTTGTCTGGAGCTGGATTTGGAGTCGGCTCTATCAGTAAGCCATTTAGCAACCCATTGGGTGACATAGGGATTAATGCCCAACTTAGTAAGTTTATCTATAATTCCAGAGTGGGGGATGATGTCAAAGGCCTTGGCAAGGTCTAGATAGGCTGTGTGGACCACCTTACCCTTATCCATGGCTCTGGAGACTGATTCAAAGAAGTCAATCAGGTTCAGGAGACAAGATCGGCCCTTCACAAACCCAAACTGGGTGGGGTCCAGTGTTTGAAGGTTGCCAATGTCTTTGTTTATAAGTTCCATGATAATACGCTCCATGGCCTTGCAGATAAGGCTTGTCAGACTGATGGGATGGTAGTTTCCGGGATCCAAGATGGATCCCCCCTTGTGGATTGGGATAACTGTAGCTCTGCGCCACTCAGTGGGCACGAAACCTGAGGTGAGGCTATGATTAAACATGACACTTAGGTGAGGTGCCAGTTCATATTGTAGTTCATGTAGTACACAGCCCGAGATGTCATCTGGTCCCATGGATGCTGTATTCTTGGCTTTAGAGAGTGCGTTTTGTACCTGTGTGGCCGTTATTACTGGAATTTGGCAATCTTCCGGTATTGGGATGGGCCATTTAGGGGGTGAGAGGGGTGAAGTTGGCACTGAATCGATCTGCCAGGATATTGGCAATATCCTTTGGATCAGTATATTTAATGCCATTCTGTTTTAGCTCAGAGCAGATCTGAGCATTGCCATTTAGATTCTTGACATAGTTATAGAATGCTTTGTGGTTGTCTTTGGAATCTTTGGCAATTTTATTTTCGTAACTAGCTTTGGAGGATTTTATGAGGCATCTCAGTTTCTTACTGAGGCTAGTAAGGGAGTTTTTTGCATTCTGAGATTTTCCTCTTTTCTGCAAAAGTTTCTTCCTTTTGTTGTAAAGTTTGTTTATGGCAGGGGACCACCAGATTGGCTTCCTTTTTTTGGATGAGAGCATTTTGGTTCTATTTGGGATGGCACGATTCATGCATGAGTGGATGTGCTCATACAGTGCCTTAGTGTAGGATTCAGCAGTTGAACTTTCAGTTCCCATCTGCATGGGTGTCATGAAGTTTGTCACTTCTGACTTGAGTAGCATGAAGTTGGCTTTGGAGAAGTTTTTTATGGTGGTTTCTTTACTGGGGGTGGGGTGGGATGTGGATGTTAAGGGTGATTAGCTTATGGTCAGTCCTGACTAACGAGGAGGTGACCATAGGTATGGAGCATTGATTTCCCATGTTGGTAATGACCAGGTCTAGGATATTGGAGCCTCTGGTGGGACTATGGATTAGTTGATCCAGGGCGTTGGAATTTATGAATTCCAAGAACCATTGTGCAAAGGTGTTGGGACATGAGTAGTTTTCCCAGTTAATGGCAGGGTAGTTAAAATCACCCAGTATTAGGGTGTTTGGTTCTATCTTAATATTTTCCAGTATGTTTAGAAAGGTGTAGTGAGAATCTTGGGGTATGGTGGGGGATCTGTAGCAAGCTACAATTTGGATTGCAGTCTTACCTAGTGTTAGTTGCACTTGGAGAATTTCAGACACATTGTGTTGGCCAAATAGCCTGGTGGTGTGAATATCCTTGGTGAATATTGACACTCCTCCACCTTTAGTGTTTCGGTCCTGGTTTGGTGGCCGAAAAGTGTGGTAAGAGTTGTAGCCTGGTATTGCAGGGGTGCTCTCTGGATCCTTGAACCAGGTCTCAGTTACTGCACAGATATTGATGTTCTCCATTTTTAGGAGTGCCTCGAGAGAGTGCATTTTGAGGTTTAGACTTCTAGCATTGAGTAGCATTACCTTCAGATTTTGCATGCTTGTACCTGTTACGGTGGTGGTTTTGTCCTTTGAAGTTTGCCTAAAAAAAGGCACTATAGGGGTGGCAAGAGCCTTAGCCAGTAACCTGAATCCCAGGGGCGACAGGTGCAGACCATCTCTGGCAAAGCATCGTGGTCTGTCAATCATGTCATCCCAGGCAGACAGATACTGGATCCCCTTTGAATGACACCATAAGCTTAGCCAATTGTTGAAGTCAATCATTTTATCCTTATATTGTGGTATCATTCTGGGCGAAGGCAGGATGCTACTCAGGGCTAGAGTCATACCTGCCTGGGCCACATGATCTGAGAGCTCTTCCATGTCTCTTTTCATGTAGTCCAGGGAGGTACATCTCAAGTCATTCACTCCAACATGGACAATGGCAGAGTCATATTTGTACTTGAGTGCATGCATTATGTGGCGGATCCTGGCACCCGACAGGCAGCTGACTGTAATTTGTCTTGACTTAGGGGCTGTTGCTGGGTGGCACACTGGTGTTGTGAACTATGTGACACATTGGTTGTGATTGGTGTTTGTTTGCGTTTCAGCTTCAGAGGTCTTTGTTGCTTGGGCAGGTTACAGTTAAAGGCCTCTGCATATGTGGATTTAGTGTTGCTATATGTGGGTGTTGGTGGTGCGGGTTTAGAAGGGCTATGTGTTGCTTGAGGTGTAGTGTGGGTGTTAACCTTCTCCTCTTGACTGTTTAGCACAATCTTGGGTGGAGAGAGCTTTGATTCCATTTTGGCTATGTAAGTGCATCTCTCACAGGTTGTAGTGTTGGGTGGAAGGAACAATTCATACACTGTTACTGCATGCCTCCCTAGTCTGATATGCAGATGAGTCTACATTAATATGTTCTGCATCATCACTCCAAAAGTTACAATTAATGCAGCAGTCCTTCTCTGCAGTTGAAATGTGGATTTCTGAAGCTCAACTTATTCTAAACCCCAACAACACCAAACTCATTATATTCCAAACTACTAGAGCTATAGATCCCCTCTCTAAGATGACATCTACAAACAATACCACCTTCTCTCCTGTTTTCTAGACTCAGCTTCTGGGTGTTGTTATAGACAACACTATGAAATTTGACTTACATATAACCCAGACAGTCAAGAAAGTAAATAAACTTGGTACTCTTTACAGAAATACACAATACCTAACCAATAGTACAACGGCTACTATTGCAAGAACAAACCTGATCTTCACACTTTTATATGCCTCACCCATTCTGGCAAACCTAAAAAAAATCAGACCTAGCAAAATTAGATACCTGCTGTAATTAAGATCTCAAAGTTTGCAACAGACTCCAACTTTAGAACACATCATTGCCTTGCATTTAAATACCTTAACTGGCTAGAACTACCCCAGCTCTTATCTTATAACCAACTTACTTTGCCCCATACACTTCTAAATCAACCTGAAAAAACCCTGATCTGCAAAACCTTCTACTCCTCTACACTAGTAGCCAGTGTTTATCCTCAAATAATAAATCCTTCTTAAAAGTTACCAAATTCAACAATACCCTGGGAGATTCCCTCTATACTACATGCATAGCCAAAATCTAGAACTCATTGCTGACAGAGCTATGGGTAACTACAAATGCTCTGCAGTTGAAAAAAAACTCAAATCCCATTTATTGAATACAAAGCTAAGCTTATACACCAACCCTGGATAACTTATGAGTGCCTTCTTGTAACACGCCCCCCTTGCTATCTAACTCCTCTGTCCTTTTTTCCCTATTCTTCTTATCGTCTCCAGATCACTCCTTTCCTACAAGATAATTAGGCTGACTCAATCTGCACCCCAAAACTTAAGCAACTTTTCTCAATTAGTAACTGGTCTATTGTCTCTTTATAATTATATCTTCATAGTATTATTCACCTGTGTTATCTCTCCATAGTTATGCACATACATAAAGCTTTTGTTAGATAGGCATATCTGTATCCTCTATGATTAGAAAGGTATATAAACCTTAGTCTATATATGTAAAATTGATGTATTAAGAACTCTGTATGTATCTATGCATACTTCTCTGTTGTAATGTTTTGATATTTTGTACAATTGTTCTGTTGTAAATGTGGAGCTTTTCTCCCAGGGCCTCTGGTGAAAAAGGAACTGTATCCAGTTGGACTTTCCCAGTAAACAAATGTAAAATAAATAAATAAATACAGTAGATAACAGGCCATGGCTTATGTACTGCATTCACATCCTATGTAGCTAATACCTAACTCAAAAAATACTTCCTTTATATAACTATTGTCACTGGTTATGCACATCCCTAAGTATATCATCATCTCTGATATGATAAGTAGATACCATTTGCCACATTTAAAATGTGCAGCAAATAGTAACAAATACTTAACAACCAGTCAGGTTATAACCCTTAATTGGTATACTGTTGAAATCATAATTGCAGCTAGTCAGGAAAATGCTAGGAATTGTTGAGCTGTCCTAGTGACTCAGCGCATCTACCTTGTATCCTTTACATCACTTAATGTGTCACCCTTTCTATGAAAAACGAATATACCTATCTAGTGATATATCAAGTACAAGGGCTCTACATATGCTAGTTTTAAGCTAATTTAGTAGCATTATATGACAGTGAATCGAACAGGGTTAAATATGACTTAGTCCTATTTCAGTAAGCTCCATCTAATGACAAAAGATGCTGAAATAAGTTATAAGTAGGCAGCATATGTCACAAGTCATTGTTAATGTTTTGAAAACAAATGACTCCAGTATTGTGATGCTCATGTGGAAGCTGCCACAGTTCAAATCCCTATCATGCAGCTAAGTGTTGTTCCCACCATGGGAATCTGTGAGCCTGTAGTAAGTGCATGTTGTATCAGTGCTTACTGCATAAGGCCTTTGCTGAGTTATTGAGGTAAGTGGGAACAATATAACTATATATGGACCATCTAATCCATGTAGTATACTGAAACTATTTGATCATTAATTATAAACAATACATTAATCCGTCTATAACTGAAGCAAGTATAGACTGTTATAGTCTTAAGAATTAGGTATAGCATGAAGATATGTCCACTGAATACTGGAATTGTTCAGAAGTTATTGTTTGTAAAACTAGTACAATCTCAGCCTGTGGTAGAAAAGTAAACACTTCTGCATATCTTTGTTGAAAAGAGACTTCATCTAAATGTGTGAAGTTAGAATCTGGCTTCATAGAAGCTGAATTTTTTTTCTCACGATTCAGGGCTTTCTTGAATAAAAGACCCTCGAATCTAGTTGTAATATGACTGAAAAATATTAGCAGAACTGGGTACTGATCACAGCATCAAAGACAAAGGCATTCCGCACTGAGCCACTGTGGCAGCTTTATTGATTAGCCCTCTAGTACAAGCTTATTAATTGCACTGCTTTCTGCACTATCCATTATTTGTAATAGCCTTACAAGAAGCCAGAAGTATATAAACAAAAAAGTCTAAGTACGTATATAGATGCCTTCTGAACACGATCCACAATACCCTATTAAAATACTTCTGCATACATAAGTACTTGGACAGTGGAAACAAGATTTCAGCATTTTATATGTGTGTTTGTGTTGTACTTCATAGGTAAGAAATACATATTATATCAGAAAATAGTATGGGAACCTAAACAATACTGAATCATCCATGGTCTAACAGTATACTACAGAAGTATATGGCAAACAACACAACAATACCAACTATAATGGGTATGTTAGTTTACTTCCTAATTCATTATGGAAAAAGAAACAAATTTGTACAATCAACTATTATTTCAGTAAAACCACCATAAAATGAGCATAAATGTTGCCAATAGCTACGTTTAGCCACTGATACCTCTTAAATATCCAGATTTTCACAGAATGTCCAGATTTTTGCCTCATATTTTGGTCTGTTCCTCATAAAATTTGTGGTGTCCTGGAAAATCACTTAGGATTGAAAATACTAAATGATGACATACATTTCTGTTTCACACTTCACATCCTTCAGAAGATGCATGCTGACACAAATTCTACTGTTTTAGCAACTTTCTAAATTTATAAGAGCAATATTTAAAATCTGTCCTTATTTTTGGGCCTTTGTCCCATCATTATTTTAGGCTTTGTCCAGATTTCTTGTGCTAATAAGTTGAGAGGTAATGGCTTAAACTCAGTTTATATGATAATGTCAGTTCTTAACATTGTGACTGGAAATATGCTACAGTGATACCACACCTGCAGAACACAAAAAAACATTTTGTTTTAGGTGGGAACTATAGGGGGAAAGTGCTCATGTGTGGAAAGAGTGTAGCTAGGCCTACACTCTGTACTCTACTGAATAAAATTTTCTATACATTACTTAGAGAAACCACTTTCTTTCCATTAGAGAAACCATGGCTTTTTTTGGCCATGCTATGTCCACAGCTGTATAAATTAATGCCTCCAATAAGATTTTCATAGATTGGAAAAATATCTATTTCATGGTTTTAGAGGGAAAGTGATGCAAACATTTGTTACGTGTTAGGGGGATCATTTCAATTTTTTAATTGACTGGTGCATTGGGGAAGGCAGCAATAAAAGCACATGAGTATGAAATCATATTCTCTGGATACACCCCTGTGGTGTGGAATATCTCACTTAATGTAGGGCTCAAGAGGGTCTCTATGGAGATGGACAATCCAATCATGCAGTTGCTGTGGCTCTGATGAAGATTGTTGCAAGCATGCCCTGAAGATCTCAGTCCATCCACAAAGCTAATAGGTAAGCTTGCTCCATGCAGCAATAACTGCAAAGTTCCTCTGTCTCTCTCACATCCTCCACTCATATCTCACATAGGCGGCCAGCAGCTGCAGGATCTCATCATTGGTCCAGCTGAGTGCCCAGATGTGGCTAGGCCTTCTCTCCACTGATATCTTATCTCTTGGGTAACAGTATAAAATGCATTCAGAAAATCGCACTCTGAGGTACCACTCAGTTCACAGGTAGTAAAAGAATGATCTGGAATTGTTTCACTAGCACATTCAAAATATGATGCAATGAAGTTAGCATCAGCCTGTTGATGAATGACAAAGATGTTCTGTACACCTAAACAGACATTGGCGAATACTTAACATGTGGCAAACTCTAAACAGTTACAACAAACTATAGAGTACTGCACCAAACTCCCAGAGTTTACATTGACTTACACAGATGCAATTCAGAAACATTCTTGTCTAATGAAGCTCATTAATTACATATGGCACAAATGATATTTGTCAGATATTTACATTTTTTCTTATTTCCCTAGTTGGATACAATCACTTTCGGTGAGGTTAAGCTACTGGAAACCTGTACTAATTAAGATTCAGCATTCTGTAATTCCAACTCACAAATTATGTATAGACAAATGGCACTTTGGTCAGGTGTATACATAAGTCCATAGGTTCACAGGTAGGTACTAGGCTATTGGCCCTAGGGCCTATATAGGACTAGCCAAACATGTACCCTGGCTTTCGCCACCCAAGAAAATTATTTTCCTGTGCCCCTGTCGAGCAAAGCCACAGAAGTGATCCCTGGGGTGAATTTCCTATTTCCCATCCAATCATCAAGATTTTTCTTGAAGAGTGCTAATGAGGAGCTCTGTTTGACATAGATAGGTAGTCTGATCTGGAGTATGGGAAGTCTCTGGGACAGGAATCTATCCCTCCAGCATGTTCTGTTTATTGTGGTGACAAGGTTTAGGTCCCTAGAGCGTGTAGCTCGGAGGGATTGGGATTTCTTTAAGTGGAGCATGTCCAACAGTTCTGGGTTTGACATAGCTTTGTATGTTAGGCAGAGATCGCCTCTGAGTAGGTGATATGCGATGGAGTAAAGCTGGAGTTTTTTAAGACGGTCTGCGTAGAGCATCTGTTTGAGGCCAGTAATCTTCTTTGTGAGGTATTTCTGTGGCCTTTCTAGTTGTTGTAGATGTCTTGTGAGGTACATACCAAAAGGGACTTTGTACTCTATAATGGGTCTAATGAGTGATGAGTAGAGGGGAACAATGACCTCTTTTTTTTCTGGATGAGAAACCTTTTGTGATGAGGTGAGCCATGTAGAATGATTTCCTGACCACTGTGGTGATGTGATTATCAAAGGAGAGTCTACTGTCCACCTGTGTCCCAAGGTCACTTATCACATTTTCATCATTAAGTAGACTACCAGCTATGTGGTAGTTCATGGGTACAGAGTTTTTACCAAAGGGGATGACAATACACTTTTTGGCACTGAGCTTCAGGCCATGGCTTTGACACCAGGCATCTGTCTCAGTGAGGCCCTTTTGTAGTATGTCCACATTATTAGGAGTTTTGATTATGGCCCCTAGTTTGCAGTCATCTGCAAACTTTGTTAGCCAAAGACCTTCTGTGTTAGCCTGTACTTCAGAGAAGTAGATACCAAACAGGAGAGGACCCAAGACTGAACCCTGTGGTACTCCACTTGTCACTGGTCTGAAGTCAGATTTGGAGTCTGATACTTTCACAGTGTGGGTTCTGTCCATGAGCCAGTTGGCAACCCATCTTGTGACATAGGGATTTATACCTAGTTTAGTGAGCTTATCTATAATTCCAGAGTGGGGGATGGTGTCAAAAGTCTTGGAGAGATCTAGATAAGCTGTGTGAACGACCTTACCCTCATCTATGACTTTGGTGACTGATTCAAAGAAGTCATTCATGTTTAGGAAACATGATCTGCCTTTTACAAATCCGAACAGGGTAGGGTCCAGAGTTTGGAGATTACCAATGTCTTTATTTATGAGTTCCATGATGATACGTTCCATGGCCTTGCAGACCAGGCTTGTCAGGCTAATGGGGCGGTAGTTCTTGGGGTCTGTCGTGGCTCCCCCTTTGTGGAGTGGGACAACCATTACGGTGCACCATTCAGTGGGCACAAAGCCTGAGGTGAGGCTATGACTGAACATGGTACTTAGATAGGGTGCCAGTTCATTCTGTAGTTCATGTAGAACGCAGCCTGGGATATTGTCAAGTCCCATGGATGCTGTGTTCTTGGCTTTGGAGAGTGTGTTTTTTACCTGTGCAGCCATGATTACAGGAACTTTGCATTCTTCTGGTATAGAGATGGGCCCTCTAGTGGGTGAGAGGGGGGGTAAAGTTAGCACTGAACCTATCTGCCAGGATGTTGGCAATATCAGTTATTTCTGTGCATTTAGTGCCATTGTGCTGTAACTCAGAGCAGATCTGAGTGTTGCCATTGAGATTCTTGACATAGCTATAGAATGCTTTGTGGATGTCTTTAGAGTCAGTGGCAATTTGTTTTACATATCTAGCTTTGGAGGATTTTATGAGGGATCTCAGCTTCTTACTGAGGTTGACCAGGGAGTTCCTCCAGTCATGGGATTTTACTTTTTTTTGCAACAGTTTCTTTCTTCTGTTGTAGAGTTTTTTTATGGCAGTGGACCACCAGACTGGCTTCCTTTTTTTGGAGGATAGCATCTTGGTTCTATTAGGGATAGCATGATCCATGCACTCGTGTAAGTGCTTATAAAGTGCATTTGTGTAGGATTCAGCAGTCGTATCTCTATTGACCGTCTGCATGGATGTCATGAAGTTTGCCACTTCTGTCTTAAGAAGTATGAAGTTGGCTTTGGAGAAGTTTTTTACAGTGGTTTCCCTATTTGGGGATGGGGGCTGGATGTGGATGTCTAGGGTGATTAGCTTGTGGTCGGATCTGACCAACGAGGAATTGACCTCTGGTGTGGAACACCGGTTGCCCATGTTGGTAATGACCAGATCTAGGATATTGCTGCCCCTGGTGGGGGTGTGAATAAGTTGATCCAAGGCGTTGGAATTTATGAATTCCAGAAAACGGTGAGCGAAACAGTTGGTACATGAGTAGTTTTCCCAGTTAATAGTGGGGTAGTTGAAATTGCTCATTATTAGGGTGCTGGGTTGTACCCTAATACTTTCCAGTGTATCAAGAAATGAGGAGTGGGAATCCTGGGGCATGGTGGGGGGTCTGTAGCAAGTTGCAATTTGGATTGCGGTCTTGCCCAGAGTTAGTTGCACATGGATAATCTCGGATGCATTATGCTGTGCAACTAGCCTGGAGGTGTGGATATCCTTAATGAATATGGACACGCCTCCACCTTTAGTGCTTCATTCCGGGTTAGGTGGCCGAAAGGTGTGGTATGAATTATAGCTTGGTAATGCAGGGGTGTTCTCTGGGGCTTTGAACCAGGTGTCTGTCACTGCACAGATGTCGATGTTCTCCATTTTAAGGAGTGCCTCAAGTGAGTGCATGTTGAGTTTTAGACTTCTAGCATTGAGTAGCATTACCCTCAGATTTTGCTTGCTTGTACCTGTTTCAGTGGTGAATTTGTCATTTGAACCTTGCCTAAAAAAGGCACCATAGGGGTGGCAAAAGCCTTAGCCAGTATCCAGAATCCCAAGGGCGACAGTTGCAGGCCATCTCTGGCAAAGCATCGTGGTCTGTCAATCATGTAGTCCCAGGTAGACAAATACTGGATCCCCTTAGAATAACACCAGAAGCTTAGCCAATTGTTGAAGTCAATCATTTTGTCCTTGTAGTGTGGTATCATTCTGGGTGATGGCAGGATGCTACTTAGGGCTAGGATCATACCTGCCTGGGCTACAAGATCAGAGAGCTCCTCCATGTCTCTTTTCATGTAGTACAGGGAGGTACGTCTCAGGTAATTCACACCAACATGGACAATGACAGTGTCATATTTGTACTTGTTGTGGAGTGACCTGAGTGTGTGTCATGTGACGGATCCTGGCACCTGACAGACAGCTGACAGTAACTTTCTCCTTGTTTAGCCTGGTGAGTGGAACATCAGTGTGCCTGACTATAGAGTCACCTATGACTAGAATGTTTTGTACGTTGTTATGCCTTATGGGCTGTGGTTGAGTGGCACACTGAGTTTGTGGGCTATGTGTCATTTGAGTTGTGTTGGGGGGTGGAGTTTGCTTGTGTTTCTGCTTTGGAGGTCCCTGATGCTTGGGCAGGTTTTTATTGAGAGCCTCCGCGAATGTAAGTGTGTGTTTTGTGTTTCTATGTGTGTGTTTTGGTGGTGTAGGTTTTGAGGGACTATGTGATGAGTGTGGTGTGGAGCAAGTGCTTACCTTCTCCTCTTGACTGTCTAGTCCAGTCTTGGGTGAAGAGAGCTTTGCTTCCAGTTTGGCTATATAAGTGCATCGCTCACAGGTTGTAGTGTTGGGTGGTAGGAGGAGAGGGTTGTCTGTGTACATGAGGCAATTGCTGCATTGCCCCAAGATGCCCAGATTCATCAGGCAGACAGGAGAAATTACTGGGAGCTGACCCTTAGACATGCCTGGATAGGTGCTTATTTATTAAGTACTAAAAACTGCTTTCCTCTAAACAAGTGAGGAAAGTTGAGTGCTGTAGTAATTTGCAGCTTATTTAGTGCTTACAACGAGTTCTGAACAAGTGCTGAGTTCAAAGAAACAGATTTGAGTGCTGAAACTAGAAAACTGGCTAGCTCTAGGAAACAAAATTAAGCTAGAAGGCTTCCCTCCAACACAGAAAGTCTTGGGGGCTCAGAAGCCTACAAACAGTCTAGACCACTGACAGGAAAGGCAGGAAACAAGCTTATTTTTTTTTTCTTTCCCAGATGCTCTCTTTGTACACAGTAGGAGTGCCTGAAATCAGAATATGATCTCACTGCACTCAGTTGAGTGAGCAAATGAGATAGGCCCAGAAGGAGTATCCAAACACAAATTTACAAGAGGGGTGGGCAGTTTCAAAGCCACCAAGATTAACACCAAAACAAAAACAGGAAGGGTGGGTGGGAAAATAACTGAAAAAACAGTCAAAACTTCCAGTTCAGTTAATATTCAATGCAACACAAATAAATCAATTAAAATGCTGTATTATTTGAAAAAGTGCAGATAAAAGGTACTTAAATTCTCTTCTATGTCCAGTTGAATACAGCTAGATCTTAGCTGGCCAAAGCTGAGGTTTTAAGCAGAAAATATTCCAAAATGTACCACTTAAATAGGCAGTGACAGGATATCAATGAATGAGACTACCCCTGCCTGCAGTTACTAACAAGCAATAAAAATCTAGCAAGCACTACTGAAAAAACAGAGTCAAAACTTCCACTTCAGTTAATATTCAATGCAACACAAATAAATCAATTAAAATGCTGTATTATTTGAAAAAAGTATAGATAAAAGGTACTTAAATTCTCTTCTACGTCCAGTTGAATACAGCTAAATCTTAGCCAGCCAAAGCTGAGGTTGTAAGTTTTTCATTTTCAAAATATCTTCACATATTTCCATGTGCAAAATGTAGCTTACTATTATAACCATTGCATATTTTACTTTGCAGAGTACTCTGTATACCTGCAGATGCCGCAGGTTTGGTCATTCACCTGCTATCCATCCTTAATCTGTTTATAACCGTGTTGATATATACCCTTATGGCATTTTTGACAGCTCTACTACTGGTCCATTACAAGTTACAGATTCTGAACCCCATTGCTGCTTCATTATACATGGCAGATTTTGGAGGAGTACTAGTATATCAATAGACATTCCCAAGTTAACTTAAGTATTTTGCACTTTACTACATTTGCAATAAAGTATAATACATGCTGTCAATTGTGTTATGTGTCTCACATTTGCATTTCTCTCATACCAATAACCTCCACATATATACCATACTGGTCAGCTTTTATTCTTTCTCATTTTATTGAATAACTTTGCAAACTACGAAATAAGCTTAGTTATTGTCTAATGCTTTATCATGTTCTTCAGAAACTTTTAGTTTTACTAGCAAATATTTGAAATGTTGTGGATATTTGCCACTTTCAGCAACCCAAAAAGAGATTGCTCTCTGATAATACACGATTGATATTCTTGACTTAGTATTATATTCACAATGATAATATGTACCATATCTGTGTGTGCAGTTTACCATGTTATGGATTTTCCATAGAGTGTATGTGTTAAGGCTGAGACATGTCCATTTCATGTATATTAAATGTTTATTACATTAAGTAATCATGATTTTATCAAGCATCAGATAGAGTATCAATTCTTGTAGGTAAGCAGCTACATGTATTACAGGCAAAACAAGTATAGCATCCCTGTGATGCTGGTGTAGTGGTTACATTGATGGTCTTGTACTGTGAACAGTGCCATGGATACTGGTTTAAACACACATATTCTGCTACTCTGTAAGTGTTGTAAATGTGCAGTGTGTGTGTGTGTGTGTGTGTGTGTGTGTGTGTGTGTGTGTGTGTGTGTGTGTGTGTGTGTGTGTGTGTGTGTACGCACATGTCTGTTACACTTTGTGGATAACATGTCGCATGTCTGTTACACTTTGTGGATAACATGTCTGTGAACATATGTGAGCAATAGGGATTTGTATGATATGTAGTGATCACTATCAAAATGTCCAAAAGGTATACTGACATAAACCAACATAGGAATGCATGTTATGCATACTCATGTGACTCACTGTTAGAGACTACTCCTGGATATGTACACCACACTTTTATATGCTGATATGCACATTTGTGTGCTGTAGATGACTCATAGAAATGATAAATCTTAACAAGAGAAAATTATGCTATCTTGGATG
Source organism: Protopterus annectens (assembly GCF_019279795.1). Lineage (NCBI taxonomy): Eukaryota > Metazoa > Chordata > Ceratodontiformes > Protopteridae > Protopterus > Protopterus annectens. The sequence goes on from NC_056730.1 coordinate 906,807,035, forward strand.
CCTTGCGCCAGCATGGTGACACCTTCAAGGCAAGATGGGTGATATGGTGTGGAGGAGAGAAGTGTGGCATGACATTACTACCATGATGAATGCTGTGAGTGGTAGAAACTGAAGGCAAGAGGTAGGTTGATGGTGATGCTCCAACATGATACTCTGGGCAACAGGTGGGGGGCTTTCCTTACCTCTCCCAGATAAAACAAAATCCTTGGCATCATACCACAAGACATGCCAGGACAGGTGCATTCCAAGTGCAGGAATTGTGATTGGGGTACCAAGACCCTGTAGTATGCATTCTATTCTCATTCATAAACACTTAGTATGTGTTAGATGTATTGTTTAACAATCCTGCTTGTGGTTTACGTTCTTATGTATTGCACAGTTTCATCAAGATCTCAGCATATACAGGTGTATTCTAATGCAGATATGTGAGGTAAGTGTACATCTATGTAGTATAATAGTCTGCTGATATGAGTAGTTATAAGCATGCATACTCTTATACTCTCTACAATTACCCTGTCCTCTATTGGTCCATCTTAAATTCAGTTTCCCTATTACTCTAGCATGTCCAAAGGTCAGTCAATGGTTTCCTCTCCAGTCCAGCTGGTGAATCTGGGAATTTTGAGGCAATGTTACAACTGTCTCATGTACACGGACAACCCTTTCCTCCTCCAAACAGGTTCAAATATATGTGAGAGATGCAACTATTTAGCCAAACTGGAGGCTGAGCTCTCTCATCTCAAAACGGGTGTAACCAGTCAGGAGGAGAAGGTAACCTCACACAACACAATTCCAGTATCACATAGTCCCACCACATCAGCGAACCAAACACATAAATACACAAAAACATACTGGAGGCTCTAAATAAAAATCTACCTAAGCAACAGAGACCTCCAAAGCAGACATCCAAGCAAACGCTACCTCAAAACAAAACACACACAACACATAACCCACAAAGTCAGTGTGCCAAGCAGCCACAGCCCTTAAGGCTGAATAACACACCTAATACTCTTGTTATAGGTGACTCTATTGTCAGACACACTGACGTCCCGCTCACCAGGCTGAATAAAGAGAAGGTCATGGTGAGCTGCCTGTCAGGTGCTAGGATCCGACACATAACGCAAGCACTCAGGTCACTCCAAAGCAAATACAAATATGACTCAGTCATTGTACATGCTGGTGTGAATGACCTGAGATGTACCTCCCTGGACTACATGAAAAGAGACATAGAGGAGCTCTCTGATCATGTAGCCCAGGCTGGTATGACCCTGACCTTGAGCAGCATCTTACCCACACCTAGAATGATGCCACAGTACAAAGACAAAATGATCGATTTTAACAATTGGCTAAAATTTTGGTGTCATTCAAAGGGGATCCAGTGTCTGTCAGCCTGGGATGACATGCTCGACAAGCCACGTTGCTTCGCTAGGGATGGCTTGCACCTGTCACCACTGGGCTTTCGGATATTGGCAAAGGCTCTTGCCACCCCCATAGTGCCTTTTTTAGGCAAGGCTCAAAAGTCAAACCCACCCCCATAGACAGCACAGGGAACAAGAAACTAAGGGTAATGCTGCTAAATGCAAGAAGTCTTAACCTCAAGATGCATGCACTCGAAGCTCTCCTCAGTATGGAGAACATCGATATCTGTGCAGTGACAGAAACCTGGTTCAAGGCTCCAGAGAGCACCCCAGCACTACCAGGCTATACCTCATATCATGCTTTTCAGCCCCAAAACCCGGACCGAACCACAAAAGGAGGGGGAGTTTCCATATTTATCAAGGATATCCACACCTCCAGGTTAGTGGCATTGCACAAAGTATCGGAGACCATCCATGTGCAACTAACAGTGGGCAAGACTGCTTTTCAGTTTATAGCATCCTACAGACCACCCTCTCAAAGTCAGGAATCCCATTCGGCTTTCCTGAAAACATTGGAGAACATGAAGATCTCTCCGAACACCATTATATTGGGCGACTTCAACTACCCAAACATTGACTGGGAGCACTACTCAAGCCCCAGCACCTTAGCCCAAAGATTCCTGGAAATTATAAACTCAAATGCTATGGAACAACTAGTCACCACTCCCACAAGAGGGGGCAACATACTAGACCTGATCATTACCAACATGGGGACTCTATGCTCCACACCAGAAGTATATCCCTCATTGGTAAGATCAGACCATAAATGAATTTCACCGGATGTCCATATCCCGACCCCACCCCCAGCCCAGAAAACCACAGTGAAAAACTTCTCAAAAGCAAACTTCTCACTTCTCAAAACCGAAGTGGAATCCTTCAAGGCCCCAGGGCCAGTGGAAACTACAGCCCAAACTGCAGAATCCTATATAAATGCATTCTACGGACATCTCCAGGAATGCATGGATCATGCTATCCCAAACAAAACCAAGACCCAATCATCCAAAGGCAGGCGTCCAGTCTGGTGGACCCCTGCCATAAATAAACCGTACTACAGAAGGAGGAAGCTACTACATGATAGAGCAAAATCCCTAATAGGGAAGGCATCTCTGATCAGTACTAGCAAAAAATTACGATCCCTCATAAAATCCTCCAAGGCCAGCTTCGAGAGAAAAATTGCACAGGACACCAAAGACAATCATAAGGCTTTTTTCAGTTATGTTAGAAACCTGGGATGCAACTCCCAGACTTGTTCTGAGTTGATTCTAAACGACAAAAAATACACTGAACCCACAGACATTGCCAATATCCTGGCAGACAGGTTCAGTGCAAACTTCTCCACCCCCCCCCCAAAAAAAGCAAGTATCTATCCCGGCAGAGGGCTGCCTCCCAAACATCTCAGATGCTCAGGTGAAGGCTGCCCTCTCCAAAGCAAAAAAACACTGCTTCCATGGGACCAGATGGCGTCCCAGGTTGCATCCTACATGAACTACAAGAGGAACTAATCCCTCAAATAAAACGGCTATACAATCTCAGCCTCACTACAGGATATGTGCCCACAGAATGGTGTACAGCAACAGTAGTCCCACTCCACAAAGGTGGAGCCTCTACGGACCCTGGAAACTATCGCCCCATAAGCCTGACTAGTTTAGTCTGCAAGGCTATGGAGAGGATCATCATGGAGCTCATAAACAAAGACATTAGGGACCTACAGACACTAGATCCTACCCAGTTCGGCTTTGTCAAGGGCAGATCCTGCCTTTTGAACCTGGTTGACTTCTTTGAAACAGTCACCAAAGCCATAGATGAAGGGAAGGTAGTCCACACAGCCTATCTGGACCTTGCAAAGGCATTTGACACAATACCCCACTCGGGCATCATAGATAAGCTATCCAGCTTAAATATAAACCCATATGTCACAAGATGGGTCGCAAACTGGCTCAAAGACAGAACCCACAGAGTGAGAGTTGCTGGAGCCATGTCAGACTTGAAACCGGTCACAAGTGGCATCCCACAGGGTTCTGTCCTGGGACCACTCTTGTTCGGTATATACTTTTCCGAGGTACAGGCAAACGTGGGAGGACTATGGCTCACCAAGTTCGCAGACGACTGCAAACTGGGCACCATAATCAACTCTCCAGCTGACACAAACATCCTTCAAAAGGTCTCACAGAGACAGATAACTGGTGCCAGCGCCATGGTTTAAAGCTAAATGCCAAAAATGTATAGTCATACCCTTTGGCAAAACAATGTGCCCACAAATTACCACATAGGCGGAAACCCATTAAGTACAGAGAAAGTTATTAGGGACCTGGGGACCCAAGTTGATAGCAATCTCTCCTTTGAAAACCACATTGCCAAAGTGGTTAGAAAGACCTTCTACATAGCCCACCTCATCCCGAAGGGTTTCACATCTAGATCAAGAGAGGTAATCGTGCCCCTTTATTCATCCCTCATCAGGCCCATCATAGAATACAATGCCCCATTTTGGGATGTACCTTACCCGACACCTGCAGCAATTAGAAAGACCCCAAAAGTATCTCACCAAGAGGATCAAGGGTCTCAAACAGATGCCATATGCTGCTCGGTTAAAAAAACTCCAGCTCTACTCAGTTGCATACCGCCTACTTCGAGGCGATCTATGCCTGACATACAAAGCTATGTCAAATCCAGAATTAATGGACATGCTCCACCTCAGTAAATCTAAATCCCTTAGAGCCACACGCTTGAGGGACTTGAACCTCAGCACAAAAATAAATAGAACTTGCTGGAGGGACAGGTTCATAACCCAGAGGCTCCCTTCGCTCTGAAATAGAATTCCAGTTCATGTGAGGCAGAGCACCTCACTGAATCTCTTCAAGAAGAATCTCGATAAGTGGATGGGGGATCGTAGGTTTGTCCCAGGGATTACTCCCGTGTCACTATTAGACAGAGGCACAGTAAACTAAACCTTAAAAAGGGCACAGTATACTCAAATCAAGGGGTGGCGTAAGCCATACAGAATCGGGCTAGGCTTATAATTGCCCCAGGGCAGATAGCCTAGTATGAACCTATGAACCTATGAACCTATGAACCTATTAGTTAGGTGGTTAGTTATTTCAGCTTGATAACCGGGTAAGTGAGCTGGTCTATTGGCCCTTTTCAGTCACAACTCAAGTACAATTGTACAAAAAGAAAAACAAATCAAACTGCACTATATACTGATAGTTATACACATTAGAAAAAAGGTTGCTGGACAAATGTCACAATGTACACTAATGCAGGTATTATACAAGGAACAATAAATAACAATAAAAGTAAATACATGCAGCAAGTCTAATAGTTTATATAGTTCTCCTGCAGAGACTTTACATTGTAACAGAGAAATTTCCTTATTTGCAATTTATACATGATTACTGGATCACAGTGCAGGTCTACATATATTGAAATAGCTAAATTTATTCAGTGTCTCTGAAACACATACACTTACATTCATTTTGCAAATGAAGTTTTAACATCCTTCTTTAAGAATACCAAAGAACTGGAGTTTATCATCAGTGGGTAGTTGATTTAATAGTGCAAGTCCTAACCTGCAGAAGTCTTTTTCACTGACTGCAAGTCTGAATCTGGGTCTGATTAATATCAGAGTGTGTATGTTTTCTTGGCTACTTCTAAGGGGTAGCTTTGTTCCTTTATTTAGAATTTTATTCTAAAGGGGGAGTAACAGCCAGGTGTTACAACTTTAAACACCAGGGTGTTTAATAGGTAGGTAACTATTTGTAATGGGTAGCTAATGTGCCTTTCTGTAGAGGACGCAGTGGTGGAAATTTATATCTGCCAGAAAGGCAAATCTAAATATGATATTCTCTCCTATTTGATTTTTGTGAAGTGGAGGTCTTTAAGAGGCTGAGCATATTCAAGCTTAGAAAATGAAACACTTTTAGCAAAGTCTATTCTTGCTGCTTGGGAGAGAAAATGTGAGAGTCTATAACAATATTTTAATTGTGACAGGACTTTGAAGGTAACATTGAGTGAGTAAAAAGCTTAGTGAGGAATCCATTCTTACACCTAGGTAATTCTGATGGGTTACATTTATAATATTGTTAACATTTAAGTCTTTTAATTGAAAGGCAGATAGGGATGGTAGTTCTTTGTGGTAGCGAACAAAGTGATATTTGTTTTTGTACTGTTAATAGCAGGTGCAAAGATATGCTAGAATACCAGGTACATGTTACCTTTGCTTTGTACTGGTGACTGTAGTGTTAGACATTGGCTGTGTTCTGTATGTAGCCGTGCTAGACATTTACATGCATTGTATGTCCTTATGTATTACACAGTTCCATCCAAACTTCAGCATATAGAGTTGGAATCTGATGAGGACATGCCTGGCCATATGCCTTTATGTGCCATAATAGTATGTTGTTATTAGCAACTGTGACCATGACTAGTGATGATTTTCTCTGTTATGCAGCGGCATCAGCAGCATCACATTACCCACAGCCATGCCAACCAGGTATGAGCACGGTTATATTTCATTTAATTAGGCTTCATTATATGTCATATGGTGTTTGGACCCACCTGTCTATTTGTGCAATTAGGTAATGTGTGTTCTCCTATTTATATTTCTGTATTTGTAGCCTGTTTGCTACCTACTTCCTCCCTGAGCCCATCCACTGATCCTGACATACAAGTATTACAGCCAATGACTCACAAGACACTACACTTGGTTTCACTTTATCAAGCCCGGGTGAGGGTAGTCCTTTGGTTCAGGATATAACCTCTACTAGGGGAACAGTTCACCTAGCCTGTTTGCAGGTGATAGAGGGTCAGTTACAGACCAAAGCAACAACATCAAGTAACTGTTCCCATATGAATCTGAAAGTGTTTGTCAGATGGCTTCACAATGGATGAATAAAGTCCTTAGGAAGGCATGTGGGTAAAAGGCAGCAGTGAGTGGGCATGTATATGAAGATCTACACCTACCATTACAGGCAGTCCCACTATGAAACACTGGTTTCCTAAATGGTGACAAGGTGAAAGGATTAAAAAAATGCCTGAAAAACATAAGGGCAAAAAAAAATTAACTTTAATTGTTTTTGCGGGGGGCAAGCCCCCATGCACTTCCAATGTAGGGGGAAAGCCTTCCAAACCCCCTGAAATTATATATACCAACTCTGTGATGTCCAGCCAATACACACCCAGACTGCCAACAATTAAATGTGATGGCCCTTACCATCCTGGGTCAGTAGTTAAGGAGGTTCAATCTTCACTACTGACTCCAATGTGAGACTTTCACTTAAACAGGAATAATAGTTCATAATTTTCTCCTAAGAGCACAACAGGAACATGCTCTATAATCCTGGAACTGGACTATATTTTTGGCATGGTTTTGTGCTTGTAATTGACTCAGCACAGCTCCTCGTGGTGTCCTACAGAGTTCTACAAGCAGCAGCGAGTGGAAGAGTGACTTTCCATTGATTTTAAGTATTTTTATGCCTCCTTATTTGTGACTGCTTTTTCTCGCCGAAAAGTGAGTTTTTTTTAACTAACTAAGCTCTGCAAAGTTGTTTTATCTCATCCTGCCTGTATTTTTTGTGTTGTTGCACTTTTAAAGTTTGTTTTGTGCCTAGTTTAACTGGTAGGCTACACACTCAAGTACGCTAGCCGAATTAAAGCATTTACTCTGTTTCTGTACCTAATCTCTGTTACTATTTAAAAAAAAGAAAAAAACTATTTTTTTAAATCGAGTTGCTGGCTACTGAGACTTGTCTGCATACATCAACTGGACATAAGCTGATTTAAGTATATTTTCTGCACTTATTTAAGATTTGAGTGAGTAAATATTGTGTGTCTTGGATTCAGTAAATATTGTGTGTGTCTCTGAATCTCTGCAGTAGTTCCCCACCCCCACCCCTGTTTTTTGTTGTGGTGTTAATCTTGGGTGGGCTTTGGAATTGCCTGCCCCTGCTGTAAATCTCTTTTTGCACACTCCTCCTGGACCCATCTCATTCGCTCACTCAACTGAGTACAGTGAGATCATATTTTGATTTTGGATACTCTTACCAGTCCCATCTCCTCTGCAGTGTACAGAGAGCACTTGGGAAGGGCATTCCCCTATAGTATCTTAATCTGCTCTGTTTCCTCCATCTCAAAAAAAAAAAAAAAAATTTGCACTTCATCTGCCTTACTGTATTTGTGTTTCTTCCTACTTTATTACCTTATTTTGCTTTTGCCTCTTTTAACATTTTAAAGTGGAACCTGTGTGTTGAGAGACAGCCTTACAAGACTATCTGCAAATATATAGAGCTGAGTATATTTTATGTATTATTCTGTATTATAGAGCTAAACTGTTGCTTAGATATCTGTTGTCTTACTGTACTGCAAATATACAGAGATCAGTATATATTTTTTTGGTTTTATAATTTGCACTCTGATTCCTCACATCTCTGTTAAAACTGGTTTCCCCACCCCCTCTGTTCTTGGTTGTAGTTTAGATTTGGTGGCTTTTGCAGTGCCCGCCCTACTGTAGATTTGATCTAGGACACTCCCCCAGTCCCATCTCTTTACCGCATTCTACCTAATAAACCCTTTCTGCACTTGCTTTTAGTCCTTTTTAATTTAATTATATTTTTTCAAACTGTGTGTGGACTAATATTGCTACATACTCAAGTGTGCCAGCTTGCACTGCATGTGAATTGTTTTTACTACTGTTTTTGCTACTTTTCTGAAAAAAAAAATGTATCTGCTTTTACTGTATTTGTGTTTCTTCCTACTTTATTTTGCTTTTGCGTCATCTTAAAAGTACTCAATTGTATTTATTACTGCTTGTTGTATCTCATTCTAAGCCTTTTAGTTTAAGCACTTGGGCTTCAGACCAGTTGTTTTACATTAAGAAGGTTTGTGGTCTGCAGTGTGGTGGCAGAACTGGTAGCTTACATCCTTTTAAGTTAGGAACTGCTGATTGAGGGCTCAGTGTCTGTTATTCTAAAAGTGTATTAATTCTGGTTTAAGCACTTGGGCTTCAGGCCAGTTATTTTACATTAAAAGGGTTCGTGGTCTGCACTCTTGTGGGAGGAGAGGCTGGACTCTGCCCTTCTGAGCTGGGAATTTCTGGTTAAAGGCTTATAGTGCCTGCATATTTGAACTGCTTCTTACTGAAATTAGTACACCTTGTTTGCTGTAGCATTGACTAGATCCAGGCCTGCTGAATCTAGCTTTGTTTGTATAACTTGAGCACTAATCCAGGCATTCTTTAAAGTATTCAATTGTATTTATTACTGCTTGGTAGTAATTTGATTAAAGTGTAGCTATCATTCTAAGTCTTTTGGATTAAGCACTTGGGCTTCAGACCAGCTGTTTTACATTAGGAAGGTTTGTGGCCTGCACTGTGGTGGCAGGAAAGGTAGCTTACATCCTTCTAAGTTGGGAACTGCTGACTGAGGGCTCAGTGTCTGTTATTCTAAAAGTGTATTACTTCTGGTTTAAGCACTTGGGCTTCAGGCCAGTTATTTTACATTAAGAAGGTTCGTGGTCTGCACTCTTGTAGGAGGAGAGGCTGGACTCTGCCCTTCTGAGCTGGGAATTTCTGGTTAAAGGCTTATAGTGCCTGCATATTTGAACTGCTTCTTACTGAAATTGGTACACCTTGTTTGCTGTAGCATTGACTAGATCCAGGCCTGCTGAATCTAGCTTTGTTTGTATAACTTGAGCACTAATCCAGGCATTCATTAAAGTATTCAATTGTATTTATTACTGCTTGGTAGTAACTTGATTAAAGTGTAGCTATCATTCTAAGTCTTTTGGATTAAGCACTTGGGCTTCAGACCAGTTGTTTTACATTAGGAAGGTTTGTGGCCTGCACTGTGGTGGCAGGAAAGGTAGCTTACATCCTTCTAAGTTGGGAACTGCTGATTGAGGGCTCAGTGTCTGTTATTCTAAAAGTGTATTAGTTCTGGTTTAAGCACTTGGGCTTCAGGCCAGTTATTTTACATTAAGAAGGTTTGTGGTCTGCATTCTTGTAGGAGGAGAGGCTGGACTCTGCCCTTCTGAGCTGGGAATTTCTGGTTAAAGGCTTATAGTGCCTGCATATTTGAACTGTTTCTTACTGAAATTGGTACACCTTGTTTCCTGTAGCATAGACTAGATCCAGGCCTGCTGAATCTAGCTTTGTTTGTATGCTTGTTTTGTTTGCTTGTTATTTCCCTGAAACGCTAATTTCTCCTAAAACGTGGCTTTTCAGCGCTTCTGTGGATCCCTAGTGATATCTGCATTGCTTACTGTACTAATTTCCTTGTTTCACTTGAAAGAAAGTTACTGTTTGTCATTTTTGCATTTAAGTTACCTGTAACACATTGCATTTAAGTTACCTGGCACTTGCTCACTAAAGCAATTATATAAGTCAGCACTAAAAAATTAAAAGCACTACACCCTCACAAACTCCCCTTGAGTACCTTGTTCCCCATTAGCCCTTTTTTCAATTATAAAGGAATTCCCAATACTATTCTAGCATGTCCAAAGGTCAGTTGTCAATCTCCTCTCCAGTCCAGCTGGTGAATCTGGGAAACTTGAGGCAATGTTACAACTGCCTCATGTACACAGACAGCCCTCTCCTCCTCCCAACAAATTCCAACACATGTGAGAGATGCAACCATATAGCCATACTGGAGGCTAAGCTCTCTCAACTCAGTACTGGCGAAACCAGTCAGGAGGAGAAGGAAACCACACTCACTACAATTCCAGTCTCACATAGACCTACCACGACAGCAAACCAAACATAAACACACAAAAACATACTCGGAGGCTCTAAATAAAAATCTGCCTAAGCAGCAGAGACCTCCAAAGCAGACACCCAAGCAACCGCTACCCCAAAACTAAACACGTGCAACACATAGCTCACAAAGCCAGTGTGCCGAACAGTCACAGCCCTTAAGGCTAAACAACACACCTGATACACTTGTAATAGGTGACTCTATCATCAGTCACACTGACGTCCCACTCACCAGGCTGAACAAGGAGAAGGTCACGGTGAGCTGCCTGTCAGGCGCTAGGATCCGCCACATAACACAAGCACTCAGGTCACTCCAAGGCAAGTACAAATATGACTCAGTCATTGTCCATGCTGGTGTGATGACCTGAGATGTACCTCCCTGGACTGCATGAAAAGAGACATAGAGGAGCTCTCTGAGCATGTAGCCCAGGCCGGTATAACCCTGACCTTGAGTAGCATCTTACCCTCACCAAGAATGATGCCACAATATGAAGACAAGATGATCAATTTCAACAATTGGCTTAAGTATTGGTGTCATTCAAAGGGGATCCAATGCCTGTCAGCCTGGGATGACATGCTCAACAAGCCATGATGCTTCGCTAGGGACGGCTTGCACCTGTCACCCCTGGGCTTTCGGATATTGGCAAAGGCTCTTGCTTCCCCCATAGTGCCTTTTTAGGCAAGGCTCAAAAGACAAACCCACCTCCATAGGTATCACAAGGGATAAGAAACTAAGAGTAATGCTACTCAACGCCAGAAGTCTAAACCTCAAGATGCACGCACTCGAAACTCTCCTTAGCATGGAGAACATCGATATCTGTGCAGTAACAGAAACCTGGTTCAAGGCTCCCGAGCACAGCCCAGCACTACCAGGTAATACCTCATACCATGCTTTTCGGCCCCAAAACTTGGACCGAACCACAAAAGGAGGGGGAGTATCAATATTCGTCAAAGATACCCATACCTCCAGGTTGGTGGCACAGCACGAAGCATCAGAGACTATTCATGTGCAACTAACAGTGGGTAAAACTGCCTTCCAGTTTATAGCCTGCTACAGACCACCCTCCCAAACCCAGGAACCCCACTCGGCCTTCCTGAGAACACTGGAAAATATGAAGGTCTCTCCAAACACCATTATATTGAGCGACTTCAACTACCCAAACATAGACTGGGAGCATTACTCTAGCTCCAACAACCTAGCCCAAAGGTTACTAGAATTTATAAACTCAAATGCTATGGAACAACTTGTTACCACTCCCACAAGAGGGGAAAATATACTGGACCTGATCATCACCAACATGGGGACTCTATGCTCCAGACCAGAAGTGTATCCCTCATTGGTAAGATCAGACCATAAACTAATCTCACTGGATATTCACATCCCGACTCCACCCCCTGCCCAGAAAACCACAGTGAAAAACTTCTCTAAAGCAAATTTCATACTCCTCAAAACCGAGGTGGAATCCTTCAAAGCCCCCGGGCCTGTGGAAAATACGGCCCAGACCGCAGAATCCTTTATAAACGCATTCTATGAACACCTTCAGGAATGCATGGATCATGCAATCCCAAATAAAACCAAGACCCAATCCTCCAAAGGCAGACGTCCTGTCTGGTGGACCCCAGCCATAAACAAACTATACAACAGAAGGAGGAAGCTACTACATGATAGAGCAAAATCCCAAAAAGGGAAGGCATCTCTGATCAGTATTAGCAAAAAACTACGGGCACTCATAAAATCGTCTAAGGCCAGCTTCGAGAGAAAAATTGCACAGGACACTAAGGATAATCACAAGGCTTTCTTTAGTTATGTTAGGAACCTGAGTGAGAATTCCCAGATATGCTCAGAATTAGTCCAAAATGACAAAAAATACACCAAACCCACAGACATTGCCAACATCCTAGCTGACAGGTTCAGCGCAAACTCCCCCCCCCACCCAAAGCGCAAATATCTATCCCAGCAGCGTGCTCCCCCCCTGACATCTCAGATGCTCAGGTAAGAGCTGCCCTCTCCAAAGCAAAAAACACAACATCAATGGGACCAGACGGTGTCCCGGGCTGCGTCCTACATGAACTCCAAGAAGAGCTAAACCCAAACATAAAACTACTGTTCAATCTCAGCCTTACTACAGGATATGTACCCAAAGAGTGGCGTACAGCAACAGTGGTCCCTCTCCACAAAGGTGGTGCCTCAACGGATCCTGGAAACTATCACCCCATAAGCCTGACTAGCTTGGTCTGCAAAGCTATGGAAAGGATCATCATGGACCTCATAAATAAAGATATTGGGGACCTACAGACACTGGATCCTACCCAGTTCGGCTTTGTTAAGGGCAGATCCTGCCTCTTAAACCTGGTTGATTTCTTTGAAACAGTCACCAAGGCCATTGACAAGGGGAAGGTGGTCCACACAGCCTACCTGGACCTTGCAAAAGCCTTCAATACAATACCCCACTCAGGCATTATAGATAAGCTCACCAGCTTAAATATAAACTCCTATGTCACTAGATGGGTTGCAAACTGGCTCAAGGACAGAACCCACATGGTTAGAGTTGCTGGAGCCATGTTACAAGTGGCGTCCCACAAGGCTCAGTCCTGGGACCTCTCTTGTTCGGTATATATTTCTCAGAGGTACAGGCCAACATGGAAGGACTGTGGCTGACCAAGTTCACAGATGACTGCAAACTGGGTGCCATCATCGACTTTCCAGCCGACACAAGCATCCTCCAAAAGGGCCTCATAGAAACAGACAACTGGTGCCAGAGCCATGGCCTCAAGCTAAACGCCAAAAAGTGTATAGTCATCCCCTTTGGCAAAAACAAAGTGCCCACAAATTACCACATAGGTGGTAATCCATTAAGTACAGAAGAAGTAATTAGGGACCTGGGGACCCAAGTTGATAGCAATCTCTCATTTGACAACCACGTGGCCAAAGTGGTTAGAAAAACATTTTATATAGCCCACCTAATCATGAAGGGATGCACATCTAGATCAGGGGAGGTCATTGTGCCTCTTTACTCATCCCTCATCAGGCCCATAGTTGAGTACAATGCCTCTTTTGGGATGTACCTTATCAGACACCTGCAGCAACTGGAAAGACCCCAAAAGTACCTCACCAAGAGGATCAAAGGGCTCAAACAGATGCCATATGCTGCCCAGTTAAAGAAACTCCAGCTCTACTCAGTGGCATACTGCCTGCTCAGAGGCAATCTGTGCCTGACGTATAAAGCCATGTCCAACTCGGAATTAATGGACATGCTGCACCTCAGAAAATCCAAATCCCATCGAGCTACGCGCTCGAGAGACTTGAACCTCAGCACTGAAATAAATAGGACATGCTGGAGGGACAGATTCATAACCCAGAGGCTCCCTTCACTCTGGAATAAAATCCCAGTCAAGATGAGGCAGAGTCCCTCATTGACTCTCTTCAAGAGGAATCTTGATGAGTGGATGGGAGATCGTAGGTTTACCCCGGGTATCACTTCTGTGTCACTGTTAGATAGAGGCACAGTATACTAACCTCGAAAAAGGGCATAGCAAAATTAATTTAAAATGGGTGGCAAAAGCCAAACACACTCTGGCTAGGTTTATAAATGCCCTAGGGCAGATAGCCTAGTATGAACCTATGAACCTATGAACCTATATACCTCTATCCACCCCAAATGTATTTTCTAATTATATACTTCAGAGCAATGTGTTCCAGTATAAAATCTCTGATACACTCACACTCAAAGTAAATTTAAATCTCACACATCCAAACACTTCTGGGAAAGCCTGACACAGATTTCCAGCTGTGTCCCTTCCCAAAAATAATACGGTAATGCTTCCACTAATTAGAGTGTCTTCATGCCCTTCTAAAGGGGTGTCCAATTATGAAAATTAAATATCAAAATAAATGATAGCTATGACCAGAAGTGACCAAACCTTTGAGGTAACCTGGGGGATATCAAACAGTATAAGCACTCTCTAATTTCTAAAGAACACACTGATTTCCAGCCACAATGTAAAGTAATGAAAAACATATAATAATAAGTACATTGATTACAAGAATGTAAAGCAATAACTTTCAATAAACACCAGAATTCTACCACCAGAAGTGCTTTCCTAATCTAACTAGAGAATACCATCCCTGATATAATCTAACACATAACAGCAAGGCAAAGGCAGGCTTATATTTTTTGGTAAGTTCTCTTGTCTTCGAATATCACTGCACAGCACTGTAACTGACTCCAACTCTTCACAAATGGCTGTTCTTTACAAACTGCTCAGTACTTTAACTGCACAGCTTAACAGTCTCAGCTGTTTGAAAACATTCTTTTCCTGTCAATCAGCTGTTTAAATAATCACCTAGCAACCAGGAACATTCTAATGATATCTCCTACTGTTCATCTGATTTTCCATAGTACTTTTAAATCTCCCTCTCAAACATGCGCAATTAGAACTGTATCAAAATACTGACATATTCTTTAAGCATTATGTTTAAACAGCAAAATACTCAACATTTAAAAAACGTATTTACATTTTCAAAATTAGACATGCTGGCATACAAATTAAGTTGAGAATTAAGTTGAGAATAAACACAAATCCCCTGCCAGACATGCTACCACAGATGACAGTGTTTTCAGTTTCTTCACATTTCTCTCCCCCTTATGACTCAAGCATGATTTTCAAGTAACCCTTGAAAACTGACACTTGAGAAAAAATGGGTTTGTCTGGTAATATCAACCCACTCCTCTCCTGGGCAATCCATTTGCATTTTCATTATCAATCCCACTGCAACATTCTTCTCCTTCTGAGGAAACTTGGCTGAGCACAGCCTAATCCCATAATTTGAAGCATCTACCTGTATAATAAATTATTTATTGTAATCTGGGCTGACTAACACAGGGGTCCTCCCAAAATCTCTTCAAGTTTTTGGAATGCCTGTTCACAGTCTGTGGTCCACACTACCTTGTCTGGTTTATTCTTCCTAGTTAGGTCAGTAACAGGTGCACATAAGATACTGAAATTGGGCACAAATTTCCTATAGTACCCTGTTGTCCCTAGAAATGCTCTCACTTGTTTTTTAGTAACAGGAATTGGCCACACTTGGATAGCTTTCACCTTGACAGGTTCTGGCCTAATTTTACCACTTCCCACTCTGTGTCCTAAGTAAGTGACCTCTGCCATACCTACTTGACACTTACTGAGTTTAATGGTTAATCCTGCCCTACTTAATTTATTCAAGATCTTCCTAACATGTTGGTTTGCAAATGCCAGTAGCATAGTCTTCAATGTAGAGTATAACCTCTCCACAAGACCATTAGTCTGGGGATAGTAGGGGGTGGTCTTTAGATGTTTCACCCCACAACACTTCCACAGAAAAGTCAGCAGATCTGACATGAAGTTGGCACCTTGGTCAGTCAGTATCTTGCTTGGAAAATCTACTCTGCTGAAAATTTCTAGCAAAGCATTTGCCACCCTTTCTACATCAATATCACCTGCAAAAGGGACTTTAGCTAGCAGTGGCAGATGGTGGGCTCTAGGCTCTACCAAATGCTGCATTACCTCACCTTCCAGCCATCCATTAGGAGTCCACTTTCTATACAACAAACCTTCCTTCTCTGTCTTAATATCCCCTTCCCAAAAATATTAGGGGCTATAATTAGAAGTGGCAGATGGTAGGCTCTACCATCTGCCACACTACCTCACCTTCCAGCCCTCCCTTAGGAGTCCACACTTTATACAACAAATCTTTGTTCCTGTATGTGGACTTCCCTCTTCACTGAACCTTAGGTGCTTTCTTAGCCATCTCCCTGAAGCTTATTACTGTGGGGTCCATAAGTTGAGCCTGTTGCAACTGTACATTTGCAACCCTCCCAAGCTCCCCTTTCACAGATAGCCTAGTATCTTCTGGCAGCTGCACCTCGCTATGACTTTGGGTACCAACACTCACTTCCATCCTCTCAGTCATCATGTCCAAGGGAACATCAGTAGCCACCAGCAGCTGTGGCTCACATTCAGACTTACTGCTACCAGATAGCACCTACTCTAAAACAGCCACCACACCAGTCCCAGCTTCAGGTATGAGATCTTTATGGATCTTTCCCAGACCACCGAACCTGCATGCCTCTCTCCAAACCTGACTGTGTGTCACTGCATATACGCAAGGTACTGCATCACCAAAGTCATTCCCTATCAGGACATCTGCTGGAATATCCTTGAACACACCTACTTACTTGCTTCCTCTTCCACCCTCCCAGTCAAGATGAACCCTAGCCAAAGGTATCTGGAAAGGGGTCCCTCCCAACAGTCGGACTGAAGTGGACTGCCCAAGCAAGTACTGCTTTTCTCTAACCACTGCAGGCCTCTCAATGGTTATATCAGAAGCCGTGTTCCTCTTAGCAGTTACCTGTTTACCATCTACTAGGATAGGATATACATTTTGGTGATAATTTGGCACCACAGTTGCTTCTAAACAACTTACCACTGACAGTTTGTCATCACCACTTGTTGGCTCCCTCACCTTTGGTTTTTAACCTTCACTCGATGGACATTGGGATGCTATGTGTCTCCTCTGGTTACACTTGAAACATCTAATCCCTAACTGTGCACTTGTATTAGTAGTTTCTCCTGTTACTGGTATACTCTTTTGGAGTGGTTTAGATTGCCCCCCCCATGGGTTTCCTTATGTCCATGTACAGCACTGGGTATCCCTTTCCTTCCTATACAGTGGTGCTCTGCTTGCCAAGTAGAGATCCCCTTTTCTCCCCAACACCTCTGCAGAGTTGCACTCATGGCCTACTAACCAGACTCTCATGTCATCAGGCAAAGTAATGATGACTTGTTCCCTCACCAAAAGGTGCACCAGTCCCTCAAAGTGGTGACCTGTCACCCACTCACCCATCTGTGAAAGTAAGTACTTAAGTCAGCAATATAACCATGTACACTTTCATCTGCCTTGCCTCTAGGTTCACAGAACTTTTTTTCTATAAGCTTCAGGTGTTTGTTTAAAACAATCTAAAAGACAGTTCTTAACTTTAACATAATTCAAACAATCTACATCAGACAATTTTGACATGGCCTGAACAGCTTTACCATGGAGTAAGGGAGTCAGGAGCTGAACCCAGAGCTCACAGTCAACATCATATTGTCTACACACCCTCTCAAAGATATGAATAAAACTATCAAAGTCATCCCCATCCCTGTACTGAGGAAAAAGTTTACTGACCTTTATAGCTTCTGGGGTCCAATTATTCCCTTCCCCATTACCTCCATGACCCTTTCGAAGGGTAAGAAGCTCCACTTCATGCCTGCACTGTCTCTCATTCTCCTCATGCTGTCTCTCATTTTCCTTGGCTTCTAAACATCTGACCTCCAGGTCATGTTGATGCTGCTTTTCCTGAGCTTCCATATGTTGGGTCTCCAGGTTCAGTTTCTCCTTAGTCTCTAAATGATGGGTCTCCAAGCGCAGTCTCTCCTCAGTCTCTAGATATTTGGCCTCCAGTTCACATTGGCACTGCTTCTCCTCAGCCTCCAGTTCCGATCTCCTTAACTCCAGATGGATTGTCAGGTCCTTTGAAGAAAATGTGGACTGTCTTGTCTTGGCAGACTGTCCATCACCAACACCAAACTGGATACCCTCCAAATGGCTGGTCTGAACTGTGGATACAACTAAGGCTGAAATTATTACTTCCTTGGTCAGGTTGGTATGCACCAATCCTCTGACTTCACACTTCTTAGCCAACTGGATCTTTGGCAGCTTGCTAAAGTCTTCTGCTGACATCCTTGCCTGCTATCCCTGATTATCTAACTAAAAAAAAAAAATCTGTGGTGGACTGAAATTCTAAATCTTTACCTTGTGGCTGTCAAGAGTGCACAACTTAATGACAACTACCCACAGGCTACTGGAACCCAATTAAAAACCCCACATCACTGGCACCAATAAATGTGACATCTGGCCAATACCCACCAGACTGCCACCAATTAAATGTGACGTCCCTTACTATCTTGGGTCAGTAAGTAAGGAGCTTCAATCCTCACTGACTCCACTGTGAGACTGTCACTTAAACAGAAGTAATATTTCACAATTTTCTCCAAAGACCACAACAGGAACATGGTCTATAATCCTGGGACTGGACTCTGTACCTCTGTCCACCCCAAATGTATTTTCTTATTATATGCTTCAGAGCAATGTGTTCCAGTTTAAGACCTCTGATACACTCACACTCAAAGTAAATTTAAATGTCACACATCCAAACACTTCTGGGAAAGCCTGACACAGATTCCATCTGTGTCCCTTCCCAAAAATACTATGGTAATGCTGCCACCAATCAGAGTGTCTTCATGCCCTTCTAAGGGGGTGTCCAGTTATAAAAAATAAATATAAAAATAAATGATAGCTATTACCAGAAGTGACCAGGCCTTTGAGGTGACCTGGGGAGTATCAAAGAGGTGTAACCACTCTCTAATCTCTAAAGAACACACTGATTTCCAGCCACAGTGTAAAGTAATGAAAAACATTTAATAATAATTAAAATGATTACAAGAATGTAAATCAATAACTTTCAATAAACACCAGAATTCAATCACCAGAAATGTAAACTTAAACTGTAGGATAAAAGTCCATCATTCTATGTTTGCAGATGACATTGTGATCTGTAGTGATAGTAGGGAACAGGAGAAGGAGACCCTGGAGAGGTGGAGATATGCTCTAGAGAGAAGAGGAATGAAGGTCAGCAGGACTAAGACAGACTATATGTGTGTGAATGAGAGGGAGGATAGAGAAATGGTGAGGAAGCAGGGAGTAGAGGTGGCAAAGGTAGATGAGTTTAAATACTTGGGATCAACAGTTCAGAGTAATGGTGAGTGCGGAAGAGAGGTGAAGAAGAGAGTACATGCAGGATACAGTGGGTGGAGAAGAGTGTCAGGAGTGATTTGTGATAGATGAGTACCAGTAAAAGTGAAAGGGAAGGTCTACAAGAGGGTAGTGAGACCAGCTATGTTATATGGGTTGGAGACAGTGGCACTGACAAAAGGGCAGGAGTCAGAGCTGGACGTGGCAGAGTTAAAGATGTTAAGATTTGTTCTGGGTATGACGTGGGTGGACAGGATTAGGAATAAGTATATTAGAGGGTCAGCCCAGGTTGGAAGGTTTGGAGACAAAGCCAGAGAGGTAAGATTACATTGGTTTGGACATGTGCTGAGGAGGGATGCAGAGTATATTGGGAAAAAGATACTAAGGATGAAGCTGCCAGGTAACAGGAAAAGAGGAAGGCCTAAGATAAGGTTTATGGATGTGGTGAGAGAAGACATGCAAGTGGTTGGTGTGACAGAGCAAGATGCAGAGGACAGGAAGAAATGGAAACAGATGATCCGCTGTGGCAACACCTAATGGGAGCAGCCGAAAGAAGAAGAAGAAGATTCTAGAAAAACTCTATCTTAATAACTATGCTTTCCTAATCTAACTAGAGAATACTGTCCCTGAATTAATCTAACACATAACAGGAAGGCAAAGGCAGGCTTACAGTTTTTGGTAAGTCCTCTTTTCTTCAGGTATCACTGCACAGCACTGTAACTGTCTGCAGTTCTTCACAAACAGCTGTTCTTCACAAACTGCTCAGTGCTTGACTAACTGCACAGCTTAACAGTCTCAACTGTGTTATTTTAAAAATAACAGTCAGCTGTTTGAAAAAGTTCTTTTTCCTGACAATCAGCTGTTTAAATAATCATCTAGGAACCAGGAACATTCTAATGACATATCCTACTGTTCAGCTGATTCTCCACAGTACTTTAGAATCTCCCTCTCAAACATGCACAATTAGAAATGTAGCAAAACACGGACAGATTCTTTAAATATTCTGTTTAACCAGAGAAATACTCAACATTTAAAAACGTATTTACATTTTCAAAATTAAACATGCTGGCATACGGTACAAGTTAATCTGAGAATATATACAAATCTCCTGCAAGGCATGTTAACACAGATGACAGTGTTTCCAGTTTCTTCACAAACTCCATAGCCACATCCATGAGAACAAGGGAGAAATCTCCCAAAAGAAGTGAATCATTGCTGGGGTGAATTTAGAAACCCCACCAACAATGATTTCCATATAGAAAATAGCATTCAACATTATGAGTTTCACCTTTTTTTTCTTTATTGCTATGGATGCTTGAGCAATTTCACCTTCAGCAACTGTAGAAGAGAGAGAATTTGAGAATTCTGAGGCTGTCCTCATGTTTTGGCTGCAGACTTCTTTCCTTTGAATACTTTTTTATGAGAGTCTGTTACTTTAAGTATTACATGGGAGCAGGCCTTTCTTTGTTTGGATTAGATATTTTTTAAGTTTCAGGATTGCTTCAGGTGCCTGTTTGTGTGACCTTGTATAGAGATTATCTAAGTGCTTTTCACTTTTATTACATTTGAAATGTTCAGATGTTATTTTATGTAAATATATTCTATTTAATTGCTTTTGTATATAGAATTTTTATTTAGTTAGGTTCTCTGCTGCAATTTTATAAGTTGGGAGCTGAGCAATCAAAGTTTGTAGTGATTCTAATGAGTTCTTTTTTTATTCTATCCATTTATGCAGTGCTTATTTTCAAAATTAATGAAATTTAACAAAGACTTTCAATTTAAATTAACAGCAGTTTACTCAGTCTATAAGACATGCATTCAACAGAGTAAACTGCAACTATATATATATATATATATATATATATATATATATATATATATATATATATTTATATAAATATATATATATATATATATATATATATATATATATATATATATATATATATATGGGTCTACTTTATATACTCAAAATATCACATAACCAAAGACCAAATAATTGAGCTGAGTATGCCAAAACTTCATATGAACAGACAATCACAAAGCCAAACTGTTTCCAAGGGTAAGTAACCACTGGGCCAGCAAGTGGAGATTTATCCTTTTCCCCACTGTAGTGTTATCCCAAAGTTGGTATATTTAGGTAGGGGGTGTGGGGGCATAGCCTCACACCTGGGTAGGCTGTAGATGGTGCTATGTGCTTTCCATGAGTTTTTGGCCCAGTGGTTACTTACCCTAGGAAACAGATCAGCTTTGTGATTGACATTTCGTGTGAAGTTTCGTCATTCTCGGCTCAGTTATATGGTCAAATTTCAGGTATGTAAATTAGACCCATATATATATATATATATATATATATATAAAACATGTGTGTGGTTATAACCCTGCATAACGGCATAACGATCCATTAGCCAAATGGGCAGTGGAATGATTGCACATTAACATATACTACAAACCATATAGTTACTTGGCAGGTGGTACAAAGATTAAGGCTGTGAGCTGTATTTCCTGTGGTATAGTGATTCCCTCAGCTCTCATTTGCCTTAAGTTTGACCTTGACAAAGTCACTTAACCAGACATTACTTCCAGGTTGTCCTTGAAAAGGGACTGCATGTCCATTGGGCCTACCTCATTACTAAATAGTTAGGTGAAGGCAAGTTGTTGGTCTACAGCTTTTAAGATAGCTTGCAAGTTCATTCTTAAGGAGGAGAAATTAAACAGAGTAAAACCCCACCTCAATGACCTAGCCGGAAGTACAGAGTCCACTTTCTTGCTGCCACCCCTCCTCTATGTTGCCTCAATTTTCACTAACCTTCAAGTCTCACAACTGTCCAAACTTGAGCAATGTATAATAAAATAGCCAAATTTACAGTATACTATAACACTAGAACACATCACTGCATAACACTCAGATAATAAAACTGGTTAGAACTACCACATTACCTAGTTCTTTTTCAGCTAACTACAACACACAGACTTCTCTGTAAGCCAGAAAATTGTCCAGCACTTAGCAACTTAATACAACACCTCTCTCTCAACAGAATTTTATGAATCAGTAGATCTGCTCCTGTATATCTCCAAGATAAATGACACTGCAATCTACAGCTTGCCACAGCTTCAAATCATTTCTCTTCAGTCAGAATCCTATCCCCACAACCAGACTTCACCAATACCTGAATAGTTTTACAAGCAACTCTGAGCCACTTACATAGTTTATGTGACACTACTCACCCTCACCTCAATTATTCTAATATAAACCTTATGAAAGCTATATATAATTTTCTCTAAACCTGCATAATACCCCACTTCTTAACTACTATGGTCCAGATTCCAAAAAAAAAGTTGCAGACAGCGCAGCACACTGAAGGAAGATGTCAGCACATTGGTGGTGGGCACATTTTTATAAAGTACAGTAAAACATGACTAAGTAATTATCTATTCAGTGTAGAATAATTACAGACTCTCTAAACATGTCAGACTCCAAAATGCAGCATGTAGACCCAACAAAATGTGACAAAGTGCTTCACCAACAACTTTATTAAAGCACTCGTCGGTGGCCAAATGTGCTATATTTATATGCTACAATAGTAATCAGATTATTATGGAATACTTAACATTGCTTAAAAAAATGCAACCAGCATTTAATGAATTACAACAGACTGGGGTACTGCAAGCCATTGAGGAAGATATGCAAATGCGTCCTAGAAGGCAGAGAGAGCTAGGCAATGAGCCAGGCTACATCTAAGCCAGTTGTCTGATCAGGAAATAATCAACAGGTACTGATTAGACACAGAGCTGGTGCATGCTGTGTGTAGGATGTGCACATGTCTGCACATACTCTGCGAGGTAACCTAGTACCTCTAGAAACAAAGGTTTGTTTGAGTCTAGGTATACTGGTTTCTGAACATTTCAGCAGCATATGGGCATTGTTGTAGGTGTGTCCCAGATAGCTGCCAGTCGCATCTTCTCACATTTCTTGGCAGCAATGTGCAACAATGTAAATGAGTACATCCACCTCCCAGCTAGAGTCATGGAGCAAAGCACTGTCATGCAACAGTTCTATGCCATAGCTAACTCTGCCCCATGTCCTCTGTGCAATAGACTTCACCCACGCTCCTATTAAATACCCTGCTGTACCTCATGCAGAACTGTACATAAACAGAAAGTAATGGCCATCATTCAATTGTCAGCTGGTGTGCTCACCAGATAGCCATTACAAATACCATAGTGACATGCTATGGAAGTGTCCACGAAGCTACTATATAGAGGGAAAATGGTCTGAAAGATGCTTTCCAACAAGATGAAATACTTGAGAGACTACTACTCAGTAAATACAGGAGCAAAGCTATGATATAATTAGAATCCACACCTGTCAACAGCAAGCATGAGGGCAACATATGTGGTATCCTCTTCCCACAAACAGGTGACTATGGATAACCACTTGAGACATAGCTAATGATGCCATACAGAGCCCCATCAAACTCTGCTGAGGACTCATACAATAAATCACATACTGTGACACATAACACCATTGAGAGCGTGTTTAGAATTCTGAAATCCAGATTCAGATGTCTAGACACATCTGGGGGTGTACTTCAATACACACTTGAAAGAGCATCACAGATGATTAGACTGTGTGCTGTACTACACAAAATGTTAACATCAAAACATGGTGGCTTGCCAGCTGCAGGTGTCAGTGACTTACCCCAAGAAAACCAGATGTCTGAAAATGACATCTCACAGCTGTCAGAGGATGATTAGGATGACACGGGGGGGTAGGCGTGGATGATGGTGGCCATATGTCCTGGCTCTGGCAATATATCAGCATCTGACACACACCTTTGAGTCATGGAAAAGCCACACATACATACGTAAATATGGTAAACAGCGACATTCACGTGTTGCCCCTACAACAGCAGCACAGATGACAATTAATGGAAATAACCCATTAGTCATCCACAATTAATGTCATATATAACACAAACTTAAGTTATACCAGTAAGAACATATACAAAACACTGAGAGGAAACATCAGTGCAAGAAGAATGTCTGCAATGTACATCACCAAAGAGGAACACATAAGCAAATGTGTGGGCTGTAGGAGGTGTGCACAACAGAAGTTGTCACTGGACAGGTAGCATGTCATCATACAGACAAATAACATGGAACATCACCAGTCAAACAGCCATTATCACAAGAAATCTAGGTCCATGACATGTATGGGAATACATCAGCAAATAGATACCCCAAAACAGGGGCCATACATTAACAGTCTGCATCACTTGCACATGTTGAATAAATGTGAACAGCAAGAAGGCAGGATACACAAAATACACTCAAGAGACTTTATTTTGTTAGCGCTTTCAGCCAGAAAATACCAGCCTTCCTCAGACATTAAAAAACAGTCATATGACCACCTTTTTATACCCATCAATTACACAACCAATTAATACTTAAAATCATCACATCATTTATATATAAAATCAAATAATCTTGCGAAAACTTTCAATTTTAACTCACTAGATATCGACAAAACTTCATTAAGTCCAGGGTAAACAGTAGCATTTAAATGTAAAATCCACCACACTTCACATTGTTCAAGAAGGATGTTCCATGGACCACCTCTTGGATTTTCCATTACCTGTTCTAATACTACAAATTTAAAAGTATGGTCAGGAAATACATTTATATGTTTTACTAAAGCACTTGTTTCTTTTAATACTTGCATATCATATGAATGTCCATATATTCGCTGTTTGAGTCTACGCTCAGTTTTTCCCATGTAATACGCTGCACACGACCCACATTTTGCAGCATAAACTACACCTTGGTTTGACAAGAATAGTGACCAGAAATGGATATATACTTTAAATCTATATACAACTGATCACATTCCAAAATGAACTTGCATTGGGTACACATTCCACATTTTCTCATCTTACACACTGTTTGTGTTTTTACCAAGGACAAACTATTGCACTACTGACCTGGGAAACTATCGCCCCATTAGCTTGACAAATCTGATCTGTAAAGCCATGGAGCGTATTATTATGGATCTCATAAACAAGGACATAGGCAATCTCCAAACACTCGACCCCACCCAATTCGGATTCTTCAGAGGCAGATCTTGCCTATTGAACCTAGTTGACTTCTTTGAGACCGTCACCAAGGCCCTGGATGAGGGAAAGTCAGTACATACAGCTTACCTTGACCTGGCCAAGGAACTTGACACAATCCCCCATTCAGGCATCATTGAAAAGCTAACACAACTTGGTGTTAATCCTTATCTCATCAGATGGGTGCCCAACTGGCTCACAGATAGGACCCACAAGGTCAAAATAGGCACCACCACCTCTGACAGCAGACCTGTCACTAGTGGTGTTCCCCAGGATCTGTCCTGGAACTCCTACTGTTTGGCATCTACTTTTCAGAGGTTCAGGCAAAGACCAAGGACCTGTAACTGACCAAGTTTGCGTATGACTATATGTTGGGTGCTGTCATTGACTCCCCAAATGACATTAACATATGGCAAGAGGGTCTCACAGCTACAAATAACTGGTGCCAAAGTCATGGTCTTAAGTTAAATGCAAAAAATGTATTATCATAGCATTTATCAAAAACACAGCCCTTACTGATTACCACATCAACGGCAACCCCCTAGGCACACAACCCGTGGTAAGAGACCTGGGTAGTGGGTACTCAGGTTGACAGCAATCTCATATTCGACCATCATGTGGTGGTAGTGGTCAGAAAAGCCTTCTACTTGGTTCATCTCATAAGTAAAGGGATTGCATCCAGGAAAAAAGGAGATTATTATCTCTCTGTACTCCTCCCTCATTAGACCTATAATTGAGTATAACGCCCCATTTGGTATGTACCTCTCTAAACACCTGCACCAACTGGAAAGGCCACAGAAAAACCTCACAAAGAGAATCTATGGCCTCTAACATCTGTCTTATGCAGACAGGCTCAAATCACTATCACTTTACTCGGTATCATACAGATTACTCAGAGGTGATCTGTCGCTCACCTACAAGGCAATATCAGACCCTGCCCTACTAGAGATGCCCCATATCCATAAGTCTTAGTCCTCGTGCATTACCTGCTTGATAGGCCTAAATCTAATATGCAACATTAACAAAACCTGCTGGAGAGACAGATTTGTCTCCCAGAGGCTGCCCCGTCTCTGGAATAGACTTCCCATACATGTCAAACAGAATACCTCACTGGCTGTCTTCAAGCGCAACCTTGATGAGTGGATGGGAAACCACAAATTTGTCCCAGGGGTTCCACCTTTATCCCTCATTGACAGGGGCAACAGGTGCTGACTGAGGTTTCTTTTTTGGGGATAGACTCTTGACTAGGCTTGTAAGGGCCTCAGGGCCATTAGCCTAGTAACCTCCTATGGTTTTATGATAGCAGTTGACAGTTTACTATTGAAGCTGTCTGTACATCTGCTATACCTTAAAATTAACTTATATCACAGCATGATGGAACAATGAGTCCCCCAACAGGAGGAGTAGGAGACATCCGAAGAAGAAATATGGACATGGGAAAGAGAAAGAGATTTAATAAGATGCAATATTTATGCAAAGGGGAAAGCAAAACTAATCAATACAAAAAGAGCAGCACCAAAGATACTTGAAGAGAAATACAGGCAAAGGCATCCAGATGTGGAAAATTTTACAATACAAAAAATAAGAAACTAAAGATAAAAAGCAGAAAAGAGGATTAGTTATGGAGAAGTTAAAGATATAGAAACTGAGGTTATGGATTACCCGTGAAGAGAAGGATTTAGTATAGAAAGTATAATTTTCACAGCATCACAGCAGGATAGAGCAATTGATCCCCAGATTATGGAGAAACCAGTGGAGCGGGAAACATCTGATCTTTTGCCATATGAAGATACTTTGGAGCCTTCCATAGGAAACCAGTACAAAAGTTCGGTTGGAGTTGCACAACAAGGGAAGGAGCAGGAAACTGTGACAACTCTGACAGAATCGGTGTTGTGGAGTGACAGGCCAGTGAATTCCCATATGAAAGAGCAACAGATGACACAGGATGAAACTGAAGAGAATGTGGCACAGGAAGATGCTGAGGGACTTTCTGTAGAGTGCCCTCAGGAAATGGAGAACAAAGAATGTGCCCTCAGTTTAGAAGAAATTATCTAAGAAAAGAGTTGCTTGATTTAATATAGATGGACAGAGATATTAAGATAAATGAAAGAAATAGACTCCAGAAAGCCAATAAAACCCAAGACATTAGAAGTTTGATAAAACAAAGTTCATATAGATTCATGCAATATAACAAAAGTAAATAGGATATATTTATGCACAGCTAAATTAATAACAGATAAAGTCTTGCCACAAAAACGCAGAGCAGTAAGGGAAAGGAAGTGGAGAAATCAAATGCCATCATGGAAGTATTGATTATTGACTAGAGAAAACTCTAAAGCAATTAAGACAAGAGGTGTCACTTTTAGAAGAGTATAGAAGAGGGAACATATCAACAAAAATACTCAGAAAGATAGATGTGATAAAAGCAATGCATTGTGTCAAAACAGATCAGGATCTATCATGCACTCTCGTAAATAATAAATTAAAAATATCAGCACAGGCAGAACAACTTAGAAGATATGCAGATAAATATAAATAGGAAAAGTACAAAATGCAATTTATTGATGACCCAAAACAGTTTTATAGATAACTGGGAAACAATACAAAAGGAATTTTAATACCAGCAACAAATGAAGACATAGATACATTTTGGAGAAGTATCTACGAAGATCCTGTGGAACATAACAAAGATGCTAAATGGATAGAAGATGTAAAAGAAAGAATAAGTTCAAAAACTCAGTCATGGCAATAGAACAAAACAGTAATAAAAGAAAGTCATATGGAACAAAAGATCATTTGTTGTTAAATAAAGTCATAATGAAGAACTGTAAAAAGGGGAAGAATCTAAGTATGGAATGGATAGACTACAAAAAAAGCATTTTGCAGCATCCCACATTCATGGATAAAAGAGTGCTTAAAATGTATAAGATATACCCTACTCTGATTGATTACATTACAGCGACCATGAAAGAGTGACAAACCACTTTGCAGTTAAGCCATGATAAAGGACAAATTATTATTCCAGGGATAAAAACCAAAGGGTGATACTCCAGGGTGATTCTTTGTCACCACTGCTCTTTTGTCTTGCTGTTAATCCATTAAGCTGTCTAATTAACAGATTGGGTCATGGCTACAATTTGGGTCCCAGAAAACAACAAAGTATAAAGACGTCTTATCTTCTTTTTGAGGACAATTTAAAACTGTATAGTTCATAAGATGAGGAATTGAAAGCAGAACTTCAAGTAGTCAAACGATTTTCAGCTTATATAAAATGTCATTTGATCTTGATAACTGCAAAAGCAACTTTTAAAGCAAGAAAGCTGCAGCACCAAGAAAGCATCAGTTTGGGACAGGAATGTGATACAAAAGAACCTGAGGAAGAGGGAGTGTATAAACAGTTGGATATTAATGAAAGATCAACAATAAAACATGAACAAATGCAAATAAAACTTAGTAAGGAATATTTTAGAAGACTTAAATTAACACCGAAAACAGCACTGACATCTGGGAACAAAGTCCAAGCTATTAACCAATGTGCTCTTCCTTTCCTAAAGTACAAGTTTCGAGTGACTGACTGGCCCCAAAAGGTGTTGGATCAGTTGGACAGGAAAACAAGGAGGATGCTTCATTCTCATCAAATGATTTATAAAAGTCAGTGCATACAAGGACTATATATTTCCCATTCTAAAGGAGGTATGGGCCTCCTCGAAATTGATTACATGTGTAGATTTGCAATTGTAGGACTGCATACATATCTGCTGACCTCACAAGACCCAAATGCAGTGAAAGTTTTAAAATGTGAGGAGAAAAAGTCTAAGATGACTTCCCTGCTTAATTTAGCAAAAGCATATTGGCATCCAGTGGGAATGGAAATCAAACCAGAAGTAGACAGCACTCAGGTAGCAACTAAATGTGCCAAGAAAAACAAAAGAAAGTAAGATGAGAAAGCAAGAAATGTGGAAAATCCATAAATATAGTTGCAAGTATAGAATATTTTTGGAACAACCCCATGTTTATCAGGACTGAATGCATGAATGGTTAAGGAGAGGTGAATTTAAACTAAAAGACGAAAGGTTAATATTATCATCCCAAGATAGTGGACTACGTACACATTGGTTTACAAAGTTCATTGAACATGTGGGAGAAACAGACAAATATAGGTTTTGTAAAACAGAATTGGAAACAGTCACACATCTTGTTGCTGGTTGTGATATACTAATGGCAGAAGGACTGTATACTTAGGTTCATAGGTTCATAGGTAGGTACTAGGCTATTGGCCCTAGGGACTATATAAGCCTAGCCAAAAATGTACCCTGGCTTTCACCACCCAAGAAAATTATTTTCCTGTGCCCCTGTCGAGCAGAGCCACAGAAGTGATCCCTGGGGTGAATTTTCTATTTCCCATGTATGTTAGGCAGAGATCTCCTCTGAGTAGGCGATATGTGATGGAGTAAAACTGGAGTTTTTTGAGATGGTCTGTGTAGGGCATCTGTTTGAGGCCAGTAATCCTCTTTGTGAGGTATTTCTGTGGCCTTTCCAGTTGTTGTAGATGTCTTGTGAGGTACATACCAAAAGGGGCGTTGTACTCTATAATGGGTCTAATGAGTGATGAGTAGAGGGGAACAATGACCTCTTTTTTTCTGGATGAGAAACCTTTTGTGATGAGGTGAGCCACGTAGAAGGATTTCCTGACCACTGTGGCGATGTGATTATCAAAGGAGAGACTACTGTCCACCTGTGTCCCAAGGTCTCTTATCACATTTTTGGCATTAAGTAGACTACCAGCTATGTGGTAGTTCATGAGGACAGAGTTTTTACCAAAGGGGATGACAATACACTTTTTGGCATTGAGCTTCAGGCCACGGCTTTGAAACCAGATATCTGTCTCAGTGAGGCCCTTTTGTAGTATGTCCACATCGTTAGGAGTTTCAATTATGGCTCCTAGTTTGCAATCATCTGCAAACTTTGTTAACCAAAGACCTTCTGTGTTAGCCTGTACTTCAGAGAAGTAGATACCAAACAGGAGAGGACCCAGGACTGAACCCTGTGGTACTCCACTTGTCACTGGTCTGAAGTCAGATTTGGAGTCTGCTACTTTCACAGTGTAGGTTCTGTCCATGAGCCAGTTGGCAACCCATCTTGTGACATAGGGATTTATACCTAGTTTAGTGAGCTTATCTATAATTCCAGAGTGGGGGATGGTGTCAAAAGCCTTGGCGAGATCTAGATAAGCGGTGTGAACCACTTTACCCTCATCTATGGCTTTGGTGACTGCTTCAAAGAAGTCAATCAGGTTTAGGAGACATGATCTGCCTTTTACAAATCCGAAATGAGTAGGGTCCAGAGTTTGGAGATTACCAATGTCTTTGTTTATGAGTTCCATGATGACATGTTCCATGGCCTTGCAGACCAGGCTCATCAGGCTAATGGGGCGGTAGTTCCCGGGGTCCTTCGTGGCTCACCCTTTGTGGAGTGAGATAACTGTCACGGTGTGCCATTCAGTGGACACAAAGCCTGAGATGAGGCTATGATTGAACATGGTACTTAGGTAGGGTGCCAGTTCATTCTGTAGTTCGTGTAGAACACAGCCTGAGATATTGTCAGGTCCCATGGATGCTGTGTTCTTGGCTTTGGAGAGTGTGTTTTTTACCTGTGCAGCCATGATTACAGGAACTTTGCATTCTTCCCTTATAGAGATGGGCCCTGTAGGGAGTGAGAGGGGGGTAAAGTTAGCACTGAACCTATCTGCTAGGATGTTGGCAATATCAGTTAGTTTTGTATATTTAGTGCCATTGTGCTGTAACTCAGAGCCGATCTGAGTGTTGCCATTGAGGTTCTTGACATAGCTATGGAATGCTTTGTGGTTGTCTTTAGAGTCAGTGGCAAATTTGTTTTCGTAACTAGCTTTGGAGGATTTTATGAGGGATCTCAGCTTCTTACTGAGGTTGACCAGGGAGTTCCTCCAGTCATGAGATTTTACTCTTTTTTGCAACAGTTTATTTCTTCTGTTGTAAAGTTTGTTTATGGCAGAGGACCACCAGATTGGCTTCCTTTTTTTGGAGAATAGCATCTTGGTTCTATTAGGGATAGCATGATCCATGCACTCGTGTAAGTGGTTATAAACTGCATTTGTGTAGGATTCAGCAGTTGTACCTCTATTGTCCGTCTGCATGGGTGTCATGAAGTTTGCCACTTCTGTCTTAAAAAGTGTGAAGTTGGCTTTGGAGAAGTTTTTTACAGTGGTTTCCCTAATTGGGGGTAGGGGTGGGATGTGGATGTCTAGGGTGATTAGCTTGTGGTCGGATTTGACCAACAAGGAATTGACCTCTGGTGTGGAACACCAGTTGCCCATATTGGTAATAACCAGGTCTAGGATGTTGCTGCCCCTGGTGGGGGTGTGAATAAGTTGATCCAAGGCATTGGAATTTATGAATTCCAGAAAACGTTGTGCAAAAGAGTTGGTACATGAGTAGTTTTCCCAGTTGATGGTGGGGTAGTTGAAATCGCCCATTATTAGGGTGTTGGGTTGTACCCTAATACTTTCCAGTGTATCAAGAAATGGGGAATCCTGGGGCATGGTGGGGTTTATACTGAAAGGCATAATAATGTGGCAAGACTGTTGCACTGGGGATTATGCAAGCAATATAATACTGAAGTAGCTGAAAATCACTGGAAACATGAGCCACAAAGCATTACAGAAAATAATGAAGTTTGCACCATATGGGATCACCCATTACCAAAAGTTCAAAAAATAGATGCGAGAAAACCAGATATAGTAGTCCATGAAAATTAGACAAAAGTAGCATCGCTCAATGAAATGGCTACACCAAGTGACTACAGTGTCTTACATACAGAGAGACACAAAGTCATAAAATACCAGGATTTGCAGACAGAAACAAGGGCAATATGAAAGAAGGATACCAAGACAGTTCCAATAGTAGTAGGAGCAACGGGTCTTATAAAAAAAGAGTGTTACCCATACTTGTAACTCTGTATGAATAACAGGAGGAGTCATTACTGGGCACATTGCAGGTGCTGCGAACAGCACTTCTGCCTAACATCAAAGATTAAAACAATACTAATTTCATGAATTTTAATCATACTTTGACTTGGGAATGGGGTCCATTCCCATCATGGTATTAGAAACCCAAAAGACTTGGAGAAATTTAAAAAAAGAGCTTAGTTATGTGCACACAGCTTTTAAGTACCATTTGTGCCATACATAATTAATGAAGTTCATTAACATTTGTTTTGAAATCCCATTTGCACAAGTCATTGTAAGTTCTTGAAATTCAATGCAATAACCAATAGCTCAGAGTAACTGGAAGGTTGTTGCTGTTGTTGTTGTGTCTTTCGGCTTTTCCCGGTTAGGGGTCACCACAGCGGAACTCCAGTCCGCTAATGATTGGCAGTAGATTTTTACGTGCAGAGTTGCCAGCTCTGACGCACAACCTTCAATGAAGGTACGCCCATTCACATATGTCTCCACACAGAAGACGCTCTAGCTGAGAATCAAACAGGACAACATCTTACTGTGAGGCAACAACACTACCGCAGCACCACCACCGCAGTAACTGGAAGGTGCTGAGTGCAATTACCAAACGTGTATAAGTAAATGGATATATTTGTAACATATGCCCTATGCCCTCCAAATGTCTGATATCCTATATGTGCCAACTTTAAAATGTGATATTGATACATTTACTGCTCATACCATTGCTACCTGCAAACTGAGTGTGACCTCAGTTAGCAATTTTGTGAAGGCATTTTGTTTTACCAGTTTCAACTACAGTAGTGAGGATGTTGACTGAGAGGAGGCTTCAGTGTGTCTGATCACTTAAATGAACCAAGGAGGAGACCACCCAAATGTTCACTGTCTATGCTGGACATGGGCAGAGGATGAGAGCATGCCCCAAAACCTTTGCAATGATTGAAATCTGGAACCGGATTGCAAGGGAGCACAGCAGACAGACTGGGATCTACCTGACTGGCATGCAGTCTGTCACTCCTCTGATGACCTGCCTTGGAAGGACACAGAGGATCTTTGGTGGAGGACAGAAGACGCCCGATGTCAGTCAACAGATGAGACTGTTTCAATTGTATTTAATGGGTGTCTGCACTGATAATAGTAATGCAAATGTAGTTAATGTTACCTTTTCAAAGCCTTCTGAGGTTATCCACAACTATACTGGCCCAGTGTACACATTCTGAATAAACTTTGATTATGACTGTACATTCATACGCACATCACACATATAACTGTGAATGATACTCCATAAATTCTCCTTTTAGAATGAGTAATGAACTGATCTGTCAATTAGCTGAGTTGGTTAAGCAATAATTCAAAATAGCTGCTGATTTCCTATATGTGGGTTCAAATCCCATTGTAGTTTATTTTTTAAATAGTGGCAGTTATGTAGATAATATTCAAAAACGACATATGGAATACCTATGTTTGTTTCGCAACATATACAGTACATCTTTCTATATATCTACTAGGCTGCACAGGACTATGCATTTCTTTGTTATCCATAGTGGTTCTAGAAGCACCACACAATGTATTTCTGTATGTGTGAATGCTGAGTAATACATACATACATTATTAAGCTGTACATTATAGGGAATACATCATAATATGCATGCTTGTTGTACTCACATTCATGAATGTAAGACAAGTACAGTTCAGCATTCTGTTGTTATTCTGTACAGCTTTACAACATTAAAGGAAGTGTGTTGTCTATTAGTTCAAAATGTTAAGCAATAGGCCATTGTGAATGTTTTATGAATATATGTGGGTTCAAATCTCCATATAGAGTATTTTGGGTGATATTTTGCTAGTTCCATATTTCCTATTTAAAAACAAATATGGGAGATACTTGGTTGGTAAGTTATACACTATAGCTTTTTACACATCTAGTATGTACATGGTGCATTAACACCTACAACACTTAAGTATTGGATGACTATGAATATCTCTGTTATACAAAAAGTTTCTGGAAACATCCTTCCTACGGCAATACAGTTATATGTGTAATTGCAGGGTAATACATGTATAGATTACCAGGTAGGTTTTGAATATCACAATAGTATGTTATAATTGACTGCCCTTCTAACTAACGTGCATGTTGATGTTTTAAATACCAGTGATGAACAGTAATTCCTGTAATGTGTAGTTATGCCTGTGAAACACAGCCACATGTTTTATTGCAAAGTATGGCACGTTGAACTCTGAAGTGTTCTAGCTGGGTGTTATTGCTGTAAGCAATGTGCTGACATGCATTCAAGATTGCATGATTTTGTGGTTCAAAAGTGCAGCACATGGCAGAAGTTGTACTTTTCTTTTAATTATCCTGTAATATAGGAGCACAAATTCACGTGTTTAATTCTTCCTTGCATAGCTATGCAGTTCAGTTTGTTTTTTAATTCCATCAATTCATGTAATCATAGCCAAGATGGATTAGTTTAGCAAGCAGGTGTCAACACTGTAGTACAAACATAGATGAAAGCTGTAGGTTTGAATCTTGATTCCTCCACTTTGTATACAGTGCTCCTCATGTGTGTCCATACTGAAAGTGACATAGTAATAATTAAATATGCAATTGTATTTCATGTCAGGGCTAGCAGATATGTTATGTTCACTGTTTTGTTGTATGTAGCAAACATCATGCATTGTATGTGTTGTAACTGTCAACATTTATTTCCCGAGAAACACTCATAACATACATTGCTCTCGACCTTCTATCTCCAAAATGAGGAATACTAGCCCTCATAATGTGGAACAAATGGGCAAAATGTGGAACACATACTAATGGCTTACTAACACTTTCAACTAGGAAGGCCATAGGATGGTTAAAATATGCTGGTTTTACTTCTAAAGAAGATCTTTTAATGAATTAATATGATTAATTTCTATTTACCATGGATTTCACTTAAAAAAATCCTAACACTAAATGTGTGACAGAGTATTTCAATGTTGAACTTCCAGGAACTTTGAGGAACATGAACTTTTTAAGAACCCAAATGAGGTATGTTCCTCGTAATGAGGTACACTTGAGAGGTATGATAACATAGTTAAAAAAATCAGCTTTGATTGCAGATTCAGGTATGCTCATATTAATGTCAGACTACCCACAGTGCATCTGGAAGGTAAGTGCAGAAGTCACTGATTTCTTTGAATAACAGTATAGATTTAATTTAAACATTGCCTTTTGAATTATCAGCAGAGTATGTTTCATAACTGCTGTGTATTCTTTTTTTGTAGTGTACTGAATGTGAAAATTATACGCCACCTCTAAAAACAGCCCATACATTTACTTTTTTGATTGACTTAATGCAGTGGTTTCGAAACTTTGCAAGCTGGAGGACCCTTTTTATAAAGGAAATATTGTGGTGGACCCCAATATTTTGGATTGTGTTTTAGACTAATATTAATTAATAATTAATATAAATGAATCATGCATTGTATTTGGGTCAACTGCCCCACTCACCCCGCCCCCCACTTGCAGCTATTCCAGTGTCCCATTACTTGTCTATTTCTATCCAGTCACCGCAAACACTGTTCAAAACTCTCAGTGTGCATACTGTTTTCTGATTTACTTCTACAATGATTAAAATATTTGGATTTAATTTAAAACTTTTATTTCAAATTTTATAGCACAAACACTGACAGACATTTGCCAAAGCAATACAGTCTCACAATGAAACAGAGTAAGCATTAAAACTTCTCTGCCTTTGAAACTCACATTCACTGAAACAGCATTGAAATCCACATTAAAAGAAAATGCATCTGGCCAGTGGCAGATTAAGTTTACCTTTGGGCTGTTTTCAGATCATAGGGCCCTTGCACAAATTTTTAGGAACATACAAATGTTCTTTGCTTCACCTTCCTGATTGTATTAAATTATATCCCTTGTATAATACAGCACCATATCCCTTATATATTATATCCCTTGTATAATACAGCACCACTTTTTAGTTAGTGCGTGTTTTAAATTTATAGTTTGGAACATTTTTTCCAGTAAGCAATTAAACAAATCATATGAACCAATAATAACAAAAGTGCCCAATTCAGAACATTTCAACCTAAAAAAAGCCACTCAAACTTCTGTCATTACAATCCACCAATATCAGTCAATCTGTAATTTAATCCACCACAATACAGTCAATCTGTAACTAATGAAAAAGTTGCTGCTAGCAAATAACTTTATATTTCAGTGTTATCATCTACAAATTCAGTGCCTGCTGCTCTTGAAGAATAAATTGCCTATGTTACATTAAAAATGGTAATCTGGTAATATTGCAATAGGCCAGGGAATTAATGGCAAACTGAAAACAGGTTCATAGTTACTAGGCATTTCATCCAAAGGAGGACATACTCAGGACTGCAGCACCCACCCACTTAAAATACAACACAGTGTCAGCAATCCATCTGCATGCTGTGGGAGTAGAACCCCACAGCCTTCTGCATCAAAACACAAGTATGCTACCAACACTGATTTAAAATTCTATAACACAATAGTGATACCATTTGCTAAACAAAACAGTTGCACACTGTAAACAGACTTAGCATGAGCAGCAGTAAACTTCTTTTCCCTTGAAGCTCACAATTCCTTAAAAATGCATTTGAAACTAAATTCCTTGAAAAATGCACCTGAAACGCAGATGCGTAAAAAATGCAGCTTGGTAGTTGGGGTAGGATTCAGGCTCTTGTTTCCTGTAGCTAAGGTACAGGGTTTCAGCCTAAGCAAA
Source organism: Protopterus annectens (assembly GCF_019279795.1). Lineage (NCBI taxonomy): Eukaryota > Metazoa > Chordata > Ceratodontiformes > Protopteridae > Protopterus > Protopterus annectens. The sequence continues at coordinate 906,843,887 of NC_056730.1, forward strand.
TTACTGACCACCTGCTAACCCTAACTTGGGCATTTCACTCTCTCGCATACATACCTCAACCTCTTAGAGCAAGAAATCTAGACAAAGCCTAAAATAAATAGGGACAGATTATAAATACTGCTCTCATGAACACAGAAAATTGTTAGCGTAACAGGATTTATGTTAGTATACATTTGTCTAAGGATATAATGTCTAAAACTCAAATGTCTGTCATTATTTAGCAACTTCAATCCTTTTTATGAGGAACAGACAAGAATACAGGTAAAAATTCTAGACAGTTAAGGGGTATGCTACCTACCTATTACACACATACACACACACACACCTCTCTCCCTCTTGCGCACACTACACACACACACACACACACACACACACACACACACACACACACACACACCTCTCACCTTTACACACACACCTCTCACCTTTACACACACACACACACACACACACACACACACACACACACACACACACACACACCATACCTCTCAACCTCTTAGTGCAAGAAATCTGGACAAAGCCTGTCATAATGGGGGGGGGCAAAGGCCCAACACCAGGGACACATTTTAAATATTGATCTTATAAACTTAGAAAGTTGATAGAACAAGTTTTGCATTAGTACAAATTTTCTGAAGGATATGAAGTCTAAAGCTCAAATGCCCACCATTATTTTTTGACTTAAGTCCTCAATGATTTGCCAGGTATTTGCCAGAAAAACACAATTTTATGAGAAACAGACCAAATATATGAGGCAAAAATCTGAACATTCTGTGAAAATCTGGACAGTTGACAGCTACTCTCTCAAATGCATCACTTCTTATTCAAACCTTGCTTAACAAAAAAAAAATACATTCAGGGTCTGTCTCACAAGATCGTCAGGATCATCTCTGCAGTATCGATTTATTTCTATTAATAGTTGGCAAAAGGGAGAGATGCTAAGCATAAAACGACCAACGTAAAGCCACGACTTTAACTGTTTTACGTGGAGGAAACAGAACAGTTGTTTAAATTTCCCTCCAAGTTCCAACCGCCAGCCAGAAAACACAGAGCAAGCAATCAACTGCTCAACCTCAGCTGCAAATGAGGAAATTCTTAACACTTCTTCTTCTAAAAACTCAGGACGAGCAGCTGCCTAGCCGCAAACATAGAAATTAAGCTGTTTAGCTGCAGACAGGGAAGTCTAGTTCTTTTCTTTTTTGTGTTTTTTTTTTTAGTTGTGTGAGCTGTGCAGCTTTTCTTTCTTTTTTTTTTCTTTTTTAATACACAAGGTTGGTCGCAAGCCCTGAACTCATGGAAGCTGCAGAAGTCTGAAATCCAGGTGGGTGCAAGCCCTGAAATTACAAACCCCTAGAATTTATAGTACAGATCCCCAGGGGTCAGCAACCACAGTTTCGGAATCACTGACTTAATGTAAGTCTTTTTTAAGCCTCTCTAAACTCTGCAAGCTCTCAGAAGTGCTTTTACATATTTTTGTTTGCTAGTCCTCTACTGCACAATTATATTTTATGGTTGTCCGGTTAGATTCTCAGCTAGAGTGTCTTCTGCGTGGAGACATGCATGAATGGGCGTACCTTCGTTGAAGGTTATGCATCAGGGCTGGTAACTCGGCACATAAAAATCAACTACCAATCATTAGCGGACCAGAGTTCCGCTGTGGCAACCCCTAACCGGGAAAAGCCGAAAGACACAAAATACTTGCATGTGTGTAATTCAATATTTTTTGCTCACTAAGATACTATGTGAGAATTATATCGAATCCTAAAAATAGCCCATAAATTTAGCTTTTTAAATGGCTTAGCACAGGCATTTTTAGCCATGGTAAACTACAATTAATACTGCAAAAAGATCTGTTTAGTGCTATAAAGATAGATGACTAAACAGTAGGTCCACCTCCAAAGTTGACATGTTTTAACAAGTATCCCCTTTCACAATATGCAAGAATGTAGCACATTGTAACTTTTTTTGGCTTCTCATCTAATCCACTCAAAATGATGAATACATCAAATTTATTATACCAAAGCTTCTAGTTTTCTGCTCAATTTCCCTACAGCAATAGCATTCCAGATAAACAAATGAAGCATCCTCTAGCAGGAATTAAACTTCTGTACTTCCAAACTCATAATCTCTTGAAAGCAAATAACACTTTCTCTCACTCACATAATCAGATTCTTCCTGACTATAGCCACTGTGTACCTCATTTCACATTACCCTGCTGAATTATAGCAACAGAAGCCCTTCTTAACTTAAAATGTGATAGAAAATACAATATGTACACAAACATAACAGTGATTATGTGCTTTGCTCATAAATGACAAAATCAGATGTTCCCAGCAAACCACTGGTAATCTGTTTTAAACATTACTGTACTCACACATAACTTGAAGCCTTATGAGAAAACAATTGTTATTATTACATGATCCCAAGTGTGCTTCTATGCAAGTAAGCAGTGTCAATAAAATCCATTGCTTGGGCCACCACAGAATCATGCAATATTCTAATATGATGTGCCTGAAATGACTGAAAATTCCTAAGTCTGGCCTTAGTAAGAATCATTACATAAATGGGCTAGTGCTGGCAGTGTACTCAGCATTTTCCTGGCCCTCTCCACCAGCAGGACAGCTGGCACTCTTTTTGTGTTGCTGCCATCTGGCACTCTACCTGGTCATCCTACCAGCAGCATACATAGTAGTGTACCTAGTACTCTTTCTCTGCTCATGCCAGCTAGCATTTCACCTGACACACTTTCTCTGCTGTGCTACTTAAGCTACAGAAGTAAGATCTGAAAGTAACATACAAACCAGACAAAGAACTACACATAGCACAAATGCTGAGCAGAGCACATCTGCTAAAGAAGTAAGAAGAATACTTAAAAGAACTAGAGATATGAAATAAGTGGGCCCATCCTCTGTAACTCATAGGACTAAGGCCTCTGAGCAGTCGAAATATTCTCAGTCTGCTTATTACTTCCCTTATCCCACTATGCAACATGATGCACTTCCTTTCCAGATATTCCCTGATAGCCCCAGTCTCATGCTGCTGTTTCAAAAAATGAGTGAAATGGATGTGTCAATCCAATAAATATTATTTTTTATACTCTTTTTACCCATACGTTTGTGTGTGTGTGTGTGTGTGTGTGTGTGTGTGTGTGTGTGTGTGTGTGTGTGTGTGTGTGTGTGTGTGAAATCTTGTCATTGCTTGAGTTTTCCTGTCTGAATTGTTTGATTTTCTTTAAGCCTAGACCTGTCTTAGTGCTTACTAGCATTCTGGTTGATATACACTTGCTTCTAATCATTATTCTTGCTCCTGACAGCTGGTTGATACAAAAAGGATTATTATAATAAAACTGTGTAGATTTACTATTCACAAACCACTTGTAGTGTTTGTATTTTCTTGTTGTTTCAGATTTGCTGATCATTTCTTTCTCCTTTATAGGGAACAACAATATTTAAATTGTTTTGTCTTTTTTGTATGAGATTTTTTATAATAATTAAAGTCTTTAAGCTTCTGTGCTGTAGTTCTCTTTGTGGGTAGCTGGCCAGGAGTCAAACCACAGTGGGGTTTTATTGGCATTCCTGTGGATACAAAATCGCTTCACAGGATATGCACAAGAAATGTATTGGTTGGTTGTTTAAGGGAAGCTAACAGTCTCACCAAGTGCAACATTTGTGCAGAGACTTCTTCAGTGCTCTAGCATAGAAAAGATTGATTGCATTTATATTTAAACAAAATGTCATAGTCTGCACTGAATACTTGTGCACTGGACAATGAAATTTCTGTTAAGAAGGTACCTATCAAAATTATTTTACAACCTGCATTTTCATCTATGGTAAAAGTCATGCAGGAGTCTGTCTCATCAGTCATTTTATAGACTTCTACTCCCACTGGGTCAGTAGTCATGGAGCTACAACCAGATACAGATGTCTCCAAGTTATACTTGAATCAAAACTGTCAATGTAGAAATGAGATCCAACAACCATGTTTTTTGACTTCAACACTGAAAAATTTGCTGAGGCCTTTTGCTTGACACAAAAGAAATGCTATGGTCTTTATTCCCCTTCCAGGTTCTCAGCTGGAAATAGAGAATTCACTTTCTATCCTTTCTTCCAACAACTTGCCAACACCTAGGCTTCTAGAACCATCTCCAAAAACACTGACATGAACACTTAGGTAACTGACCAACCCATGTTGGCTACCAAGACATTAGTGTTGACCTTAACATCAGTAATCTCAGTACTGATACTGTTGGCTACAGTGTTGATACTGACCCTGACTTCTCTATAGTGTTGAAGCTTTTGGCCCTAGTGATACCACCTGCCTCAGCTCTCAGCCATAAGGCCTCACTGCTGAGGTGGAATTCTATATTCCTGGCACAGATGTTGACTCCCACTTTCTCAATGGCTGGGCCTTGTCTTGAGCTGGTTAAGGCCTGATTTTATTGTTGATGACTGGATCAATGTCAAGTCAGTGATCTTCTTTGCTGTGGCGTGACCTAACTCTATGTCAAATACCAAACTCATTTTCAGATCCAGAATGTTTTGTTGCTGAGCCAGTGGCCTTGCAGTTTCTCAAACAGGATTGAAGGACTAAAGCTTCTCAGCCATACCTCTCAACTGTATAGATTTTTGCCTCATATTTTTGGTCTGTTTTTCATAAAATTGTGCTTTTCCTGGCAAATTAATGGCAACTCATTAAAGATTGAAGTTAGAAAATAATGACAGCTATTTCAGTTTCAGACATCATACCTTTCAGAAAATCCATGCTAATGCAAAACCTTTTATTCTACCAGCTTTCTAAGTTTGTATGAGCGATATTTAAACTTTGTCTCTATTTTTGGGCCTTTGTTCCACTTTTTTATGTATGTCTTTGTCCAGATTTCCTGCTCTATGAGGTTGTTCTCAGCAGCTTTCCCAGACCAGTCCAGCTTTGAAGGGAAAGTCTTCATTTGATTCCCCTTTAATGAAGGTCCACAGGTATGGCATCGTGCAAAGGAAGCACACAGACTCCATCACACAATCACCTCCAGTTGATGTGAATATGCAGGAGGATATCAATTACTATGCATCACCCTGATAACCCCATATTTGTGGAGGACATGGGAATGATGCTTCTGAGTGAAGCACAGAAAAATAACTGCATGTTTGTCCTGCAGTGGACAATGCAGAAAACTTTTTAGTCCATCCAATAGTGTTTATGGATGCCCCCCACCCTCACTGGTAGACATATCCACATATTAGAAAGGTTGTCTGGGAGATACCAGATATATAGCCCCAGTTCCAAAATAAAAAGAGAAGTGTGTCCTGGATCTTCCTACAGATAAAACTTTCTTGCCAAAGAATGTCAGATCAGATAATTTGGTGTCAGCAGCTGCTCTCAAAAAAAAAAAAAAAAAAAAAAAAAAAGACCAACAGCCCAGAGACTTGCAGTCCACCCACCAGGTAAGGAGTACTCATTGCATCACAAGTAAAATTCCTATATATTTCACCATACAAACATTCCTATGACAGCAAACTTGGCATCACCAAACTCCCATGTGTTTAGGGGGCAATTTGCTGGCTTCAGATTCAGCACAAAGCTGCACTAAATTTCCTAAGGGTAGAATAACAGTTTTAGATCCACTCTGTAGAAGAGAACTGCAGTGGAAAGTATTCTCAAATCCCAGTATTACTTAAAAAGTAATAAAGTAATTTTATAATACTCTAAAATAGTCATAATTGTATGTCCTATATCAGGTGACAAACTACTGCAGCTGGCTTTTCAAATGTTACGCTGTATGTTTACTATTGTTCAGTCACTTCAATTTTGTAACCTTCAAAGCCTCAGAGTAAATTCTTCATGAAAGTTGTAGTCATATTATTTATACAAAACTACAGTGTGTGTCTGCTTCAGATAGCATAAGGCCAGCAAACAATCACAGTCTTTTAGAGCTCAATAAAATAATGTTCAGTAATGCAGCCATTCCAATTCATGTAAGAAACTAATTTCTATTTTATCACCTAATGCTAATGTCTTTTTCTAAGGTTATATGTTTAAGATCACCTATAAGTAATATAAGGTTATATGTCTGAGATCACCTATAAATAATTATTTGTGATTTACACAGTATAGCTGAGTATATATTTTAGAGGATGTTTAAAAGATGCAGTAGATACTATTGTTATTGGTTATGAGAGAAACAAAATATTATCTGATTTTCTTTCGTAGTGTCAAAATGTTTTTATTTTTTTTTTTTTTATGGCAGAATTTGGTGGGCCAAACAAGGAGTCAAAAAATGCAGACACCAAAATTACCATCCATTCTGGTAACAAGACAATTTTCTTTAAAACTATTGAATGGGGTCTTTTTCCCTGACAGAGAGAAATGTAAATGGGAAAAATAGCAAAATAAAAAGGTAAAATGAGGTGACTTTACGTTTGTAAAAGAATCCAGGAAAGGCTAAATTACAGATGTCAAATATATACCAACAGGTCTTAGCTAGCCGGTTTAATCAGACAGTAATGAATATGTAAATGTATGCCTGTATAAACTCTGTTACAGGTAGTACTGTGGATACCCTCATTGTACTGACGCCAGGTATATGCTAATGCTGCTGCATCTGGCACTGCAAGCCTGTTGTCATTTAAATGTCAACCTTTCCCCTAAATAATACTGTAAGGAGTATGCATATCTCAGGATGTCTTTCCTGTGATACAGTCCCCTTGCTTCCTTTTGTGTAACAGTAGTATAAAGGTATGCATATGTCTGTAAGTATATAAAAGAGTTTGTGGTGAGGGACTCTCCCTTCAGTTTGGAATACTGGTTAAGAAATGCTTCTGTAATTAAATAGGAAAATGTAAGTCAAGGCACCAGAAATATTCAGAAATGTCAACATACTGGGAAGACTTCAAAGGTATAGTAATGTAACAAAACATAATATAGATAAACATTATTGTGTTTCCCTGAATGCAGTAACATTATAGTAGTTTAAAACAGATACCACTATGTCACTAGTTATTATAAAACTATGCTTAAAGTTTTGGTATAAGATACATGTTGCACACTGAAAGATCAGTGCACCATGTAACAATGGGTATATGAAGCAGCTATTCTTTCAGGTTGTATAATGGTTTAGTGTTTTGCTGTAGTCTTGTTCTGAACGACAACATATATTACTGTCTGTAAAAGTTTGTGTGTATGCCATGAAAACAAGTAAAGAAGGTACTATTGTGATCTTCCAATATTTTTTGTGCTTTCATTAGCCTCTGTTTGAAAATTAAAATACGATAAACCATCTGCTTCGCAAAGGTAGGCAAAGCAAAATATTTAAGGACAAAATTGTAATATCTAAAATTTATTCAGTTTTCAAATGTGTATCTGTTTAACTATAGGGCATTTTATAATAGTACAACAAAGAGCAAAAGACATTAAAAGGTAATTGTTTGACTGATTATCTGATGTTTATATTAAGCAGAACCATCCAAGGCCAACTAAAAGCTTCCCACTAGCTAAGATTTTGCATGTTTATAAATTATACTGAAGTATTGCAAAATGTTCAGTAAACCTAACCCAGCATTTTTTGGTCATCCTACTAGGAGATTTATTGCCTCTCAGTTGCTTACTTATTGACAATAAGAGAAAAATATTAACTGTAGTAATGGAGATGATATTCAATGCCATTGCACTGCATGCAAGTTGTATATAATATGGTTTGCAATTATTATTTATATTAAAAGTATACAGATGCCATTAGAGTTCAATAATAAACAGATGGTTGCATTCACTGTTACACAGTTTTGTTCTATATTCCTACTCAGTTATAAAATACTTACCTGAATGCCATACGTAGCAGAGAATATGTATTGTTATGTAAAATATACAAACTGCAATATGTAAAAAGTATATAAAACTGCAAGCTGCACAAAGTAAAATCAAGCCATAACTAAAAGATACTGCAATAGACTACAAACTTACTGACATTACAATAGGGCTTGATTCAGAAAACTTTACTGCATCATGCTAAGCAAATTTGTGCACTGAGGGGCCACACTCAATTTGCGCACAATGCAGAAAACCAAGCTAAATGATGCAGCTAGCCCAAATAATGTGGTTACATCAGATGAATTAAAGCCAACAGCAAAGGAAGATCGTGCTAGATGGAAGTGGGCACAGTATGCTGTGGCACAAGCAAAGAGGTATCTGATTGTGCATGGCTTCAGAAAACAGTAAACTAGAGTTAAGCACATACACTAAAGCAAAAATAATGCAGGCATAACCAATACCAGGCTCTGCTTAATCTGTTATGGACTGGCTATGTTGTGCATGAGACAAAGGCAAACCAAGCAACAATCTACAGAAAACAGGGCACAGTTATAATCATTTGCACAGGTGGAGAAGGAAGTACAATACTGCATATCTGTCACAGGGATGAGTGTTAATGTGAACGCTAAGAAGTATAAAAATAAAAAGTGCTTTTATGTGAAGTATCAGAACTGGTATGGGGAGGTTAATATTAAGAAGGGCTCGGGTCAGTGGATATCTGGGATATGCTGGGGCTGTGGTGGTTTAAGTATGAGTCTGTAAGGACACTGCTTCAACAGTTAGTGCAATATGGCAGCTCGGCCTACTGGACAGGTCCAGGGCATGCATACAAGAGGGTTCATCATCCAGAGCATACTCTCGAGGGTGAGGGTGTGCAGAGGATACCCACTATGCCCACAAGAGATAGCTCTACCAGGAGTTGCATTGGCTGTACCATGACCCTGGCTATTTGCCGGTGTGCTGCTTGACCTCAAATGGTGTCTGCCATTTTTTAAAAATATATATCCCTTTATAAAGCCTACCTACAAAGGCTTTTGAGTTTTAACAAAGCCATGATGGAACACATATCATTTAGACCTGGCCAATTATATGCATGTAAACTAATCTGCCATAACAGTTCCTGTTTTTCTAATTCTATTTCTATAGGGCCACCTCTTATATTGGGTATTAACTGATTCAAGACCCAAAATTTAAATGCATGTGTAGGATGTTCTGAAATATGTTTAGCTAATGCATTTTCTTGTTTAGATTTATTTATGTTGTAAATGTGTTTGTATATTTATGGCAGATTAGTTTACATGCATATAATTGGCCAGGTCTAAATGATATGCGTTCCATCATCGCTTTGTTAAAACTCAAAAGCCTTTGTAGGTAAGTTTTATAAAGGGATATATAATTTTTAAAAATTATATTATATACCACAGATTTTGTTTATTCAAGTATTCTGTGATATGAAATAATGGATATTATAAATAGTTTTAAAATACATATATATTTCCTAGTATTTTTTACCTTTATTATTATTTTTTATTTTTTATTTGTTGCTGCTGTTTGTTTATAATCTACTTTGAATAGCCTCTGATAATATTTTAATAAGCAGGGCTATAATATGTATAGAAAGTTTTCTAAAAATGTATGGTTTTAGTATGGGTAATATGTCTTTAATGGTTTAAATTGATGCATCGGCTGACTAAGAGATTTTACTACTTAAACTGCATTTTATCATCTGTTCTTTATCTGATGAAGTTTGTATATGTAACGTACGAAAAGCGCTTCAGTTTATTGTAATAAATGGATTTCCTTCAATTTTGTGTGTCATACTTGTTGTATTCAGGGAATCACACTTATGGGACATACACTCTCATATGTCACTCTAGCTCACCCTCACTGTCTCTGCCACCACTGTGGTGGCACTAGCCTTTGTCTCCACAATGGCCATGCATGTACATTGGGTTGTGGCCACTGACACATCAACCTCAGAGGAAGGGCAGTAACCATGTCTCCAGTGAGTACCGTTACCTACACTCCACATTGATCTCTTTATCCATGAGGGCTAGGGTCAGATTCAGTTATCTGCCTACTGGGGGCTGGTATACATCCCTGATCAATAGTGTACCCATCAGCTTGCACTGTTTCTGATGTTTAGGTAGCTTGGATATATACAGACTATGTCCATGGTCTGTGTTGAGGAAGTAGTTGTCACACTACCTGTGTCAAACACATTCTGTACCCCCTGGTTGTACCACCTCATCCCCACCATCATTATCAGAGGCTACAGATCATTCACCATCAGATGGGGCAGATCCACAATGCTGGATATGGAATCATCTGTAAATACATCAAAGTACAAAATATTCAGTGTAAGTATGCCAGCACCAGAAATAGATATGCAACCAAGATTTGTACAGCTATAAACATGATCAAAACTAATACCCATTCCCATACCTTGACATATTTATTCAATTATCTGACTGCATTGTGTACAACATGGACGTATTGCAAATGTGTTGTCCATAACAATCTGACTTATATAACAGACAAGTTTGTAATATATTAGGGCTGGATGCATTACACATTGTGACAAAAACATTACAGATGGATTAATGCTCACCTTAGTGACATATCACATAAATAAGAATTCAGTAATATACACAATCAATGAATCTGTTAGATTGTTATTCTTCTTGGTGTTATCTTTTACTGTCAATGCTCTTTTATGAATACAGTAATGAAATACACTTGTCATCATGTTACAGAATCCAGGACCCGTGCCAGTTAATCCATCCATCACAGACAATGATAACACAATGTACCTCTTCTAGCAGACTGTGACTCATAGGACAAAGGGGGACACCAGCATGATAGGAGACTGAGACCAGCACAGGCCAACGGTCCTGTGGACTGGCAGAGACAGCAACCTCCACTTCACCAGCAAGAAGACCTCAGGGACCAGATCCATGATGCTGCATCAAAGTTTTCCACACAGAGATGCAGGACATGATGGAAGCATTCTTTCAAGACATGGCATGGGTCATTAGCGACTCCTTCTGGAAGAACAAAGAGATCATTTGAGTCATTTGAGATGTTTGACCCCATATAGGAAGGCCCTTTGGAATGTCTGTGTGTTGCAATCATATCATGCTGCCATCATGGTGTGTTTCTAATTGGTTATCTTTCATTATTACGCACAAGTTTGTGCACGCATCTCATACTGCAGTCATGCTTTTAATATCGACCTCATGATGCACACCACAATCCAGATTGTATAGGGATATGCAGTTTCACTACATTATGACACATGATCAGATACGTTGCTGCCACTACCAGCATTGTGTGACGTGATCTTCACACGCTGCCATTTATGTGGACAGGGTTACGAATATGCAGGTAATGTATTCCTGTACTCTGTTTATGTTTTGCCTCATCTGCATACAGTGGCCCATGAGATTGTCATTTCTGATCCACTCTGAACTTGTATGTAACAGATATGTCTGATGCAATCTGCAGTAGGACAGTGTCACACACACTTGTCCTATTAACAGTGCTCACATGATTACATGGAAAAGTGATGCCATATGATAGGTGTGATACATTACACCTGCTAAGTTTTATGACATTGCATACACATACTACTGTAGTGCCATTCTCCTGTGAATATATGCACATGGTTGATATATGTGCATACTTTGCACACATTGTTGTTGCAATGCTGGTTTCTGGTACATCTTTTAACATGCATGCTTTTCAGTGTATTTGCTATATTTTTGACACTGGGGTGTCAGTGTCCCATTGCCACTCTGCCCTTGTGTGTGTGAGGTTTCATGACACTTTGTATGTCTTGTATTATACACTTTTACTGTCATCATTTATGCCTCGGGCATTAACCTCTGCATAGCCTTTCTCATTGCTATATGGCGTTAATAGCAAAGACTGATTTTTTTTTTACATTTTATGATGGTATCATATTAATGGCACACAAGCAATGAATCACTGAATTGTGCAGCCTTGCTATTATGGCAAAACACCACTGCAGTGTGCCTATAGCTGTTCTTCTGACATGTTTACACCTTTGCTGCCTGTTACACATGTTAACAACCCTGGGTGGTTTTCCTTCTGTATAATACGCCTGCATTGCTTTGTATGGCTGTACAGTTGCATGACCATAACAATGACAACACATAAATTGCCCCTTGTAATGTAATATTACACATGTGCATTGCTCCTGCAAGTAGTGTGCCATACCTATGTATACATGACTGCCCTTTAGATGAGTCATACATATTTACATGTACTATTATAGCTTTTTGCAAGTGTGCCACCTGGTGTCTTAGGTTTGCATGGCAGTATATGTGGGTATGTGATATTCAACAATACTTTTGTTATTTACCTATGCTAATTGATATGTAGCTGTTGCATATTACTGTGTTTGTATCATTTGAACATGAACATGTTAACAGCCACCACAGATAGGTTCATAGGTTCATAGGTAGGTACTGGGCTATCTGCCCAAAGGCATATATTAGCCCAGCCACATTGTGCGGAATTCACCACCCCTTTGATTAGTTCCCTAGGCCCTTAATCTAGCAGCTAGTACCCTTGGCCCCTATCTAGTAGAGCTGTTAGTATGATCCCTGATGTGAACTTTCTGGTACCCATCCACTCGTCAAGGTTCTTCTTGAAGAGTGATAGTGAGGGTCTCTGTCTTATGTAGATCGGGACCTTGTTCCATAGCAAGGGAAGTCTTTGTGAAGGGAATCTATCCCACCAGCATGTTCTATTCATTGTTGTGCTGAGGTTTATATCCCTAGAGCATGTAGCTCGAGTAGATTTGGTTTTGCTAAGATGGAGCATGCTCAACAGCCCTGGGTTGGACATGGCTCTGTATGTTAGATAGAGATCGCCTCTGAGAAGGCGGTATGCAAAAGAGAAAAGCCTTAGTTTTTTCAATTGTGCTGCATAGGGCAACTGTTTGAGGCTAGTAATCCTCTTAGTGAGGTACCTCTGTGGTCTCTCCAGCTGCTGGAGATGCCTGGCCAGGTACATTCCAATTGGTGCATTGTACTCAATAATGGGTATGATGAGGGAAGAGTAGAGGGGCACCACTACATCCTTAGATCTTGATGCAAACCCTTTTGTGATCAGATGGGTCACATAGAAGGATTTTCTAACCACCTTGGCAACATGGTTATCAAAGGAAAGCTGACTATCTACTTGGGTCCCCAGATCCCTTATTACTTCTTCAGATTTCAGGGGGTTACCTCCTGTGTGGGAGTTTGCGGGTACTCTGTTTATTCCAAAGGGGATTACTATGCATTTTTTAGCATTTAGCTTGAGACCATGGCTTTGACACCATGCATCAGTCTCATTTAGGCCCTTCTGGAGGATATCCATGTTGGCTGGAGACTCTGTTATAGCACCCAGTTTGCAGTCGTCCGCAAACTTGGTCAGCCACAGCCCTTCAGTGCTTGCCTGTACTTCTGAGAAGTATATGCCAAACAGGAGGGGCCCCAGGACAGAGCCCTGAGGCACACCGCTCATTACTGGTCTGGATTCGGACATAGATCCTGCTACTCTTACTTTGTGGGATCTGCTGAGAGCCAGTTTGTGATCCATCTTGTGACGTAAGGGTTTATGCCCAGGTTGGTGAGTTTATCAATAATACCCGAATGGGGAATGGTGTCAAATGCTTTAGCAAGGTCAAGGTAAGCCATGTGTACCTCCTTTCCCTTATCTATAGCCTGAGTAACTGTCTCAAAGAAGTCCACCAGGTTTAGGAGGCATGATCTGCCCTTGACGAAGCCGAACTGTGTGGGGTCAAGTGTTTGGAGGTTCCCAATCTCTCCATTTATGAGTTCCATAATGATTCGCTCCATTGCCTTACAGATCAGACTGGTCAGGCTTATTGGTCGGTAGTTCCCAAGGTCGGTTGTGGGCCCACCCTTGTGCAGCGGAACCACCGTTGCTGTGTGCCATTCTATGGGCACATATCCTGTCGAGAGGCTGAGACTGAACAGGATATTCAAATGCGGGGTTAATTCATTTCGGAGCTTACATATGACACAGCCCGGGACACCATCTGGTCCCATGGAGTCAGTGTTTTTAGCTTTAGATAGAGCCTTATTAACCAACATATCAGTAATAATTGGAGTTACACAATCCCCTGGAATAGTAATAGGCCCTGCAGGTGGTGAGCGGGGGGAGAAATTTACACTTAACCTGTCAGCCAAGATGTTGGCAATGTTAGTGGGGTCAGCGTATTTTGTTCCATTTTGTACTAGCTCAGAACAGACCTGAGCATTGCCATTTAGGTTTTTGATGTAACCATAGAAGGCCTTATGGTTATCCTTGGCATCCTTGGCAACTTTCTTTTCGAAATTGGCTTTAGTTGACTTGATGAGGGCCCTCAATTTCTTACTAATGCTGATCAGGGATGATTTTTCTACTTGAGATTTGGCCTTTTTTTGTATGTCTCCTCCTTTTATTGTATAGTTTGCTTATGGCCGGGTCCACCAGACTGGTTTCTTCTTGCTCGAGGAAGGAGTCTTGGTTTTATTTGGGATAGCATGGTCCATGCAATCCTGAAGATGTACATAAAGTGCCTTGGTGTAGGATTCTGCATCCTGGATATCATTATCCTTCTGCAAGGGAATAGTGAAGCTTTCCACTTCTGATGCAAGTAGTTTGAAGTTTGCTTTGGAAAGGTTTTTTATGATGGTTTCTTTGACTGGGGGAGGTGGAGGGGTGAGGATGTCCAGGGTTATCAGTTTGTGGTCTGATCTGACCAGAGAGGGAGTGATAATCGGTGTGGTACAATTGGCACCCATATTTGTGATGACTAAATCCAATATGTTGTCCCCTCTAGTGGGAGAACATACCAGTTGTTCAAGGGCATTTGAATTTATAAATTCTATGAACCGCTGGGCATAGAAGTTAGAACTTTGGTAGTTCGCCCAGTCTATACCAGGGTAGTTGAAATCACCCAAAATGATGGTGTTGGGTAAGACCTTTATATTTTCCAATGCCTCAAGGAATGCTAAGTGAGCATCTTGGGACATGATGGGCGATCTATAACAGGCTACGACTTGAAATGTGGTTTTGCCTGCTGATAGTTGCACATGGATGATTTCTGGGGTGCCATGCTGCACCACTAACCTGGAGATATGGGTATCCTTGATGAATATGGATACACCTCCACCCTTTGTACTGCGATCTGGTAACTGAGACTGGAAGGTATGATATGAATTGTAACCTGGTAGTGCTGGGGTGCTCTCTGGAGCCTTGAACCAGGTTTCTGTCACTGCACAAACATCGATTTTCTCCATCCTGAGGAGTGCCTCAAGTGCATGCATTTTGAGGTTGAGACTTCTAGCATTGAGTAGCATTACCCTTAGTTTTTGGTTTCCTGTGCTGGTTACAGTGGTTGGTTTATCCTTTGAGCCTTGCCTAAAAAAGGCAATATGGGCACGGCAAGAGCCTTGACCAGTATTTGAAAGCCTAGGGGTGACAGGTGCAAAACATCTCTGGCGAAACATCATCCCGGGCAGACAGACACTGGATCCCCTTAGAATGACATCAGAAGCTTAGCCAATTGTTGAAACTGATCATTTTGTCTTTGTATTGTGGTATCATTCTAGGTGAAGGGAGTATGCTACTCAAGGTCAGGGTCACACCAGCTTGGGCTACATGATCAGAGAGCTCCTCAATGTCTCTTTTCATGTAGTCCAGGGAGGTATGTCTTAGATCATTCACACCAACATGTACAATGACAGCGTCATACTTGTACTTGTTCTGGAGTGACCTAAGTGTCTGTGTTATGTGGCGGATCCTAGCATCCGACAAGCAGCTGACAGTAACCTTCTCCTTGTTCAGCCTGGTGAGTGGAACATCTGTGTGCCTTACTATAGAGTCTCCAATTACTAGTGTGTTGGGTATGTTGTTTTGCCTTAAAGGCTGTCGTGAGGCACACTACTGAGGTGAATTATGTGTTTTCTGGCTTGTGTTTGGAGGTGCAGGTTGCTTGCTTGTCTGCTTTGGAGGTCCCTGTTTCTTTTTCATATTGGTACTTAGTGCCTCCGAATATGTATTTGTGTATTTATGTGTATGTTTTGCCAGTACTTGTTTTGTAGATCCATGTGTGACTGGTGGTGTGATGCTAGTGTGTCTCTTCTCCTTTTGACTGTCTGTTACAGTCATGGGTTGAGAGTGCTTAGCCTCCATTCTGGCTGTGTATTTGCATCTCTCACAAGTGTTTAATGAAGACATGTCAGCCATTGGCCCTTCACTGCATGTACCTTGCAGGGAACTTGCACTCTATATTTTGCTGGGGATACATGAATGTGCAATGTTTTAAGTTAGATATACTTGTCCTGTGTTTTTATGTGCCTGCTTTTTTCAGCCATGGATTTCATTAATACTGTGAATATATTCTGGCAATTTGCCTTCCTCCTTATAGCTTTTGTTGACTATTTGTTACACATCTACAAAGCATATGTTTATGTGCACTTTTGTGTAATGTATCATTATTGGCCTGTAGGGGTACTGGCCTTATATAATGTTCTGCCACCATGATAGGCTGTCCTACACATGCAATGCATATGCACATGCTGTTGTGGGCATTTTGATGTTTCCACCTGTCTTCATGTTATACTTGTGTGTCATGCATTCCCCTCACATACTTTTCATTCTTCCTGCCTAACTATGCAGGCACAGACTTGCATTTCTTAATTTCTCATATTTGTATGGTATTTAGCAATGTATATGTATCACTCTGTCTTTTCTACATGGCATTTTGATTTTGCAGTTCATTGGCGGGGGTATGTGTGTGCCTTCTGTATGTTTGGCTTGTGTTATATCATGGCATGTCAAATATCTGCATTTGATTCCCTGAACACCATCTGTGTTGCCTCAGGCTAGTAATGTCTAATTTGACATCAGGATCCCATTTCTCCTGTCCGATTACATATTGTGTATAGTTAGTGCTTTATTACAGCCATATTACTCTTTTGCTGCAGTACTGCTGCTTGACATTGTTCTTAGCTGTTTGCCTATTGCATGCAGGGTTGGAAGTTCAAATCTAACCTCAGGTTGTCTGCTCATCCACTTCCTTGGTTGGACTATTGTGTGGGTTACACTTGCACCACCAACAGCCTAGTGGGCAAAATGTCTGATGTTCACTGTGTACTGCAGTATCAGCAACCCCAATTTAGTGTTCTGTGTCATGTTCGTCTCACAGTTTGTAACATTTCAGGACTGTCTGCATTGATACATAATGTTTTATTGAAGTGCACCATGGCTGGCATGCATCCCTACCCTGTTTATCATCATTCCTTAGTGTATGTTGTACAGTCCATATGTGTGCTGTCTGTCTACAAAACCTGTCTTTTATGTATATTACCAGCCTTTATCCATCCTGCATTGTGCTACTTGTTATCCATCCTGCATTGTGCTACTTGTTATCCATCCTGCATTGTGCTACTTGTTATCCATCCTGCATTGTGCTACTTGTTATATGTTAGTACCAGCCCTTTTCCCCACCTCCTCATTCCATGTCTTTTCCATAGCTTCTATTCTCCAAAAACAAAAAAAGGGGGCCTAATCCTGCCAAAAACAAAATTTGTCTATGCCCCTCTGCCTGTCCTTCCAACATTTTTAGGTAATGACCCTTCTTGTGTGCCACCCTAACTTGCCATCACTCTACATCTGCTTTGCTACCACCCTATTTCCCTGGCTGTGTGCATTACTTGTGTTTCCCACACATGTCCTGCACCCATTGTTAGCTAAAGTTAGCACTGGTGATGTGGCCATGGATGCCACTTTATAGTAATTACATTTTTTAAATTAAATTTTTTTGTGGATTGTGACTGATTATGCAAATGACAGTGAGTGCACATGTGTGTGTGTGTGTGTTTCATATATATATATATATATATATATATATATATATATATATATATATATATATATATATATATACACTTCTGCATTTTGCAGCTGCATCCACTACATACAGTGGATATTTGTGGTTTTACAGGATTACTGCCGATACACATTTATCTTCTGCCAGAGTTTTACAAATTACTGACGTTTCATTTGACTACCTGTCACACACATACATTTCTAACGGAAATATATCATCTTGCTCAGATTTATTCTTTGGAATATGATTTTGCAATACCTGACTGTAGTTGGGCTGACATCATTGGTTATTTGTTGTGTCTGCATTGCACTGGACCATGCTCACTATACCATGATACATTTGTCTATTATTTGACCTCCTGCAACTCTTGCATGCAACTCTGTGCACTCTGTCGAATTGCATGAATCTTTTGGAATCTATCCCATTGTGTAAGCATATCCAAGAAAAGAATGTTTCTCATATATTTGCATTTGCTGTATTACAAGTAATTATGAAAAAGCTTAAAGGAGGGGATAATAATAGCAACAACTGAAGAGGAAGAGTATAACTGAATAAATATATTAAGAGTAGATAGAGAACCTGGACTGACTTGGGTGAATAGCTTTAAACCTGTTTTAAATCAAATAAATATATTAAGCTGATCATATACCAATACTGTGTCATGATATTGACCTATAAGAGATAACATTTGTCAGTAAATTAGTATTACATTTAAGAAAGCATTATTGTGATTAATCTGTAATGTTACATTTTATTATTGTATTAAAGTGACTGTGCTTCTCTTCTCATCAGTCTCAACATAGCAAGAACTTCGGTTTTTCATTTTATTCATACTTCTCTCTTCCCCATCCCTTTGCCACTATTCCTCCTCTTAAATACATTTATTTTCTTTATTGTTTTCTATTTTCTTTATTATTTACTCTCCATTTTTACTATTATATGCAGCAGAACAATGACCTTCACCCACCCACCAACAAGGTCTGTTGGCCCAGCACAGATAGCAGCACTAGCACCACCATCACCACCACTACAAACATGCAGCACATCTGGGTCCTTCCCCATCGCAGTTGCCTCCATATCACTTGCCTACCTGCACAACCTGCTTCAGGTAGCCCTGCAGTGGATGCTGATGCACTTGTGCCAACAGGTAGCAGTGTGAGTAGAAATTATGCTTTTGTCACCCACTGATGGCCAGCAGACATTGTGGTGGATATTACAGACAGTAGGTTGGATGCCCAAACTTGCCACATGGAGAACCTTCTCTGGTGACTCATTCAGTCACATTGCTCTCCAACACTAGATCCACATTCTGAGCCAGAACCCAATGGTGACAGTACTAACGAGTGCTGAGTAATCTCCCACTGAGTCTCAGCTGGCAGAGGCTGTAGCTGTGAACACCACATCCTATCCCCAAACCTAGTGTTCCTCTCCCTTTTGTATCCATGCCAACCCCTTAGGTTGTGCAGTCCTTCTCTCTCACTATTGTCTTAGCTCTGTTTGTCTGATATTTCCTATAGCATTGTGTTCCCCCTCCCTCAATGTGTTACTACACATCCTATCAATCATGTCTGTCTTCTCCAGCTGCCTAACCAGACCTCTCAAATATCCCTATTTTAGAGAAGCATTCCTATTTTCAGGCCTGATTTAGGATGTCCCTATTTTTGAAGACTTCATCCCTATTTTCAGGCTTGATTTACCCCTTCACATAATTTTCTGAAGCTCTCTAATCACAAGTAATTTTTAAAGGGGTGGAGCTAGAAACTAAACCTTCTATTTAAGGAGTAAAATAAAACATTTCAGAGCTTTACTAGAAAGGCTCACCCAGACTCTGCTGCACTTTGCTGTGCAGGAAAGGTTAGCTTGCTTTTTATTTGTTGCATTACTTGCTTGCCTTTTTCTATTTTTAATAGTGTGATTTGTTTTATTTACTTTGTGTTTTACTTGTATTCTGCTTTTAACTGCATATTAAAACTGGAAAAGAGACCACAACTCTGCCTCTTGTGAGTCAGGCAGAAATGAGTACAGGTCAATAGAACAGGTCAGTTAAAGTTAATCATTTGTGAACTGAGGGGGTGGAGGTAGGAACTAAACCTTTTATTTAAGGATTAAAATAAAACATTTCAGAGCTTTACCAGAAAGGCTCACCCAGACTCTGCTACACTTTGCTGTGAGGGAAAGGTTAGTTTGCTTTTTATTTGTTGTATTACTTTATTGCCTTTTTCTATTTTGAATACTGTGATTTGTTTTATTTACCTTGTGTTTTACTTGTATTCTGCTTTTAACTGCATATTAAAACTTGAAAAGAGACCAGAGCTCTGTCTCTTGTGAGTCAGGCAGAATTTTTTACCTACCCTCCCACACGGTTACTGTAGTGTTCTTAAACACTACTGTCTTTCTAGTTGCCTTCCCTTTATGTTAATTTGATCATATATCTAATTTCCTCTCTGTTTTTTCTGGCTTGTGTGAGTAAGCACAAAATTATCATTTTGCGAAATCACTCCCCTTCAACTATTTAAATTTCTTGGCCATCCTACTGTATTCCATAGTACCAGAATACAGAAGTGACCACCCCCTTTCAATCTATCTTGCTGTTTTAAAAATAGTGACTCTCCACTAAATCTTAACTTTTTAGACAGGTAAAACTTAAGTTACCTACTTTCACATTAAACTCCTCTTATGCACACTTCAGTGTTTAGGATAAACCATTTTTTTTTCATCTTACCTTTAAGCATCCCTGTGACTAGCACTTGCTTTAAAACCTGCTGGAAAGCACTAGGAAGTCTTAAACTGATACAAGCACTCAACTCTCCTTGTTTATAAGGAGAAATTAATTGTAGGCACTAAACAGCCTATAATTGCAAAGTACCTTGTGAAGGTAAGGGAAATCAGCTCTTGTACTTTACAAAAAAAGCACCAAACCTGGCATGTCCAAGGGTCAGCTTCTGGTGATTTTTCCTGTCCACCTGATGAATCTGGGCATACTGG
Organism: Protopterus annectens; assembly: GCF_019279795.1. NCBI lineage: Eukaryota > Metazoa > Chordata > Ceratodontiformes > Protopteridae > Protopterus > Protopterus annectens. Next base: position 906,864,585 of record NC_056730.1, read on the forward strand.
GGCAATGCAGCAATTGCCTCATGTACACAGACAATCCTCTCCTCCTACCACCCAACACTACAACTTGCAAGAGATGCACTTACATAGCCAAACTGGAAACAAAGCTCTCTCCACCCACGATTGTGCTAGACAGTCAAGAGGAAAAGGTTAACACCCACACTACACCTCAAGCAACACATAGCCCTTCTAAACTCACACCACCAACACCCACACAGAGCAACACTAAACCCACATATGTGGAGGCACTTAACAGTAACCTGCCCATGCAACAAGGACCTCCGAAGTCGAAATGCAAACACCAATCACAACCAAAGTGTCACATAGCTCATAATACCAGTGTGCCACCTAACAACAGCCCCTAAGGCAAGACAACGTACCCAACACTTTAGTCATAGGTGACTCTATAGTCAGGCACACTGATGCCCCACTCACCAGGCTGAACAAGGAGAAAATTACAGTCAGCTGCCTGTCGGTTGCCAGGATCTGCCACATAACACATGCACTCAAGTCACTCCACAACAAGTACAAATATGACTCTGTCATTGTCCATGTTGGAGTGAATGACTTGAGACATACCTCCCTGGACTACATGAAAAGAGACATGGAAGAGCTCTCAGATCATGTGGCCCAGGCAGGTATGACCCTAGCCCTGAGTAGCATCCTGCTTTTGCCCAGAATGATACCACAGTATAAGGACAAAATGATTGACTTCAACAATTGGCTAAGCTTCTGGTGTCATTCAAAGGGGATCCAATATCTGCCTGCCTGGGACAACATGATCAGCAGACCACAATGCTTTGCCAGAGATGGTCTGCACCTGTCGCCCCTGGGATTCAGGTTACTGGCTAAGGCTCTTGCCACCCTTATAGTGCCTTTTTTAGGCAAAGTTCAAAGGACAAAACCACCACTGTAACAGGTACAAGCATGCAAAATCTGAAGGTAATGCTACTCAATGCTAGAAGTCTAAACCTCAAAATGCACTCTTTTGAGGCACTCCTAAAAATGGAGAACATAGATATCTGTGCAGTAATTGAGACCTGGTTCAAGGCTCCAGAGAGTATCACTGCAATACCAGGCTACAACTCTTACCACACTTTTCGGCCACCAAACCAGGACCAAAACACTAAAGGTGGAGGAGTGTCCATATTCACCAAGGATATTCAAAACACCAGGCTAGTTGCCCAACACAATGCGTTTGAAATTCTCCAGGTGCAACTAACACTAGGTAAGACTGCAATCCAAATTGTAACTTCCTACAGATCCCCCACCATGCCCCAAGATTCTCACTACACCTTTCTAAACATACTGGAAAATATTAAGATACAACCAAACACCCTAATACTGGGTGATTTCAACTACCCTGCCATTAACTGGGAAAACTACTCGTGTACCAACACCTTTGCTCAACAGTTCTTGGAATTCATAAATTCCAATGCCCTGGATCAACAAATGCTTAGTCCCACCTGGTCATTACCAACACAGGAAATCAATGCTCCACTCCTATGGTCACCCCTCGTTGGTCAGGTCTGACCATAAGCTATTCACCCTTGACATCCACATCCCTCCCCCACCCCCACCCCCTAGTAAGGAAACCTCTGTAAAAACTTTTCCAAAGCCAACTTCATGCTACTCAAGTCAAAAGTGAAAAACATCATGACACCCATGCAGACAGGAACTGAAAGTTCGACTGCTGAATCCTACACTAATGCACTGTACGAGCATATCCACTCATGCATGAATCGTGCCATCCCCAATAGAACCAAGATGCTCTCCTCCAAAAAAAGGAAGCCAATCTGGTGGTCCCTTGCCATAAACAAACTTTACAACAAAAGGAAGAAACTGTTTCAGAAAAGAAGAAAATCCCAGGATGCAAAAAACACCCTTACCAGCCTCAGTAAGAAGCTGAAATCCCTCATAAAATCCTCCAAAGCTAGTTACAAAAAGAAAATTGCCAAAGATTACAAAGACAACCACAAGGTATTCTATAGCTATGTCAAGAATCTAAATGGCAATGCTCAGACCTGCTCTGAGCTACAATAGAATTGCACTAAATATACTGATCCCAAGGATATTGCCAATATCCCGGCAGATCTCACCTCCTAAGGAGCCCATCTCAATACCAAAAGATTGCCAAATTCCGGTAATAATAGCCACACAGGTTCATAGGTTCATAGGTAGGTACTAGGCTATCTGCCCAAGGGCAATTATAAGCCTAGCCAGAGTGTGTCAGCTTTCGCTGCCCCATTGATTAATTAACTGAGCCTCTGTCAAGAAGAGCCAATGAAGTGATCCCAGGGGTGTATTTTCTGTTACCCATCCACTCGTCAAGGTTTCTCTTGAAGAGTGTTAGTGAGGGGCTCTGCCTAATGTAGTTAGGAATTTTGTTCCAAAGCATGGGGAGTCTCTGTGACAGGAATCTATCCCTCCAGCATGTTCTATTTATTGTTGTGGCGAGGTTTAGCTCACTAGTGCGTGTGGCTCACAGTGACTTGGATTTCTTTAGGTGGAGCATGTCCATCAATTCTGAGTTGGACAAGGCTTTGTAAGTCAGGCAGAGATCACCTCTGAGTAAGAGATATGCCACTGAGTACAGCCAGAGTTTTTTCAGTCGGGCTGCAAAGGACATATGTTTGAGGCCAGTAACCCTCTTGGTGTGGTACTTTTGTGGTCTCTCCAGCTGTTGGAAGTGTCTTGTGAGGTACATCCTAAATGGGGCATTGTAATCTATGATGGATCTGATGAGTGACGAGTAGAGGGGCACTGTAACCTCTATTTCTAGATGCGAACCTTTTAGTAATTAGATGGTTCACATAGAAGGATTTCCTAACTACTTTAGTAATATGATTGTCAAAGGAGAGATTACTATCTACCTGGGTCCCCAGATCTCTTATTACCTCTTCTGTATTAAGGGGACTGCCACCTATGTGGTAATTTGTGGATGTTTTGTTTTTCCCAAATGGGATGACTATGCATTTTTTTGGCATTTAGCTTGAGGCCATGACTTTGACACCAGGTGTACATCTCAGTAAGGCCCTTTTGGAGGATGTCTGTGTCAGCCGCAGAGTCAATTATGGCTCCCAGTTTGCAGTCATCACCGAACTTGGTTAGCCATAGTCCACCTGTGTTTGCCTGTACTTCTGAGAAGTATATGCCAAACAGTAGGGGTCCCAGGACCGAGCCTTGCGGGGCACCACTTGTGAGTGGTTTAGAGTTGGACCTGGAGCCCACTATTCTTACCGTGTGAGTTCTGTCTGTAAGCCAGTTGGCAGCCCATCTCGTGATGTAGGGGTTTATGTTCAGGCTGGTGAGTTTTTCTGTAACACCCAAGTGTGGAATGGTGTTGAAAGCCTTGGCGAGGTCAAGGTAGGCTGTGTGAACAACCTTTCCCTTGTCTATGGCCTTGGTGACTGTCTCAAAGAAGTCAAACAGGTTTAGTAGGCATGATCTGCTCTTACCAAAGCCAAACTGGAATGGGTCAAGTGTTTGGAGGTTCCCAATGTCTTTGTTAATGAGTTCCATGATGATGCGCTCCATAGCCTTGCAGACTAGGCTAGTCAGGCTTATGGGGTGATAGTTACCAGGGTCAGTTGTGGCCCCACCTTTTTGGAGTGGAATAACCATTGCTGTGCACCATTCTATGGGCATGTAGCCTGTGGAGAAGCTGAGGGTGAACAGTGTGTTTAGGTGGGGGTTAGTTTGTTCTGTAGCTCATGCAAGATGCAGCCTGGGACACCATCTGGCCCGACTGACGCTGTGTTTTTGGCTTTTGAAAGGGCTATTTTCACCTGTGCGTCTGTGATATCCAGGACACTACACTTGTCTGGTATTGTTGTGTACCCTTTTGTGGATGAGAGGGAGGTGAAGTTTGCACTGACTCTATCTGCCAGGATGTTGGCAATATCAGTAGGTTCAGTATAATTTGTGCTATTTTGCACTAGTTCAGTGCATATCTGCGAGTTGCCACTTAGATTCTTAACATAGCTAAAGAAGGCTTTGTGGGACCTTAGTTTCTTCCTGATACTGATCAGGGATGTCTTTCCTTCTTGGGATTTGCTTTTTTTCTGAACTTGTTTCCTTCTTTTATTGTATAGCCTGTTTATGGCAGGGGGCCACCAGACTGGTTTCCTTCCCTTAGAAGAGTGAGTCTTGGTTTTGCTAGAGATGGCACAATCCATGCATCCTTGTAGGTGCTCATAGAGTGCATTTGTAAAGGCTTCTGCATCTTGGGCAGCGTTATCCTTTAGTGTGGGGGCTGTGAAACTTACCGCCTCGGCCTTAAATAAGGTGAAGTTTGCTTTAGAAAAGTTTTTTACTGTGGTTTTCTTAGTTAGGGGTGGTGGTGGGGTGTGGACATCCAGAGTGATTAGTTTATGGTCTGATATAACCAGTGATGGGTTGACCTCCGGTGTGGAACACCTGTTGTCCATGTTTGTGATGACCAGGTCCAATATGTTTTCACCTCTGGTAGGGGAGTTTACCAGCTGATCCAGGGCATTTGAGTTGATGAATTCCAGGAAGCGCTGGGCCTGGGAGTTTGTACTCAAGTAGTTTTCCCAGTTAATTGTAGGGTAATTGAAATTGCCCAATATCAGGGTGTTTGGTAGGGCCTTCATGTTTTCCAGTGTCTCCAGAAAGGTGGAGTAGTGGTCCTGGGTCATGGAGGGTGATCTGTAGCAGGCCACAATTTGCATTGCAGATTTGCCCGATGTTAGTTGCACATGGATGATCTCAGAGATATCATGCTGCACCACTAACCTGGAGGTGTAGGTATCCTTGATGAATATGGATACACCCCCTCCTTTTGTGTTTTGGTCCGTGTTCTGTGACCGAAATGTGTGGTACGAGTTGTAGCCCGGTAGTGCTGGGGTGTGCTCTGGAGCCTTGAACCAGGTTTCAGTTACTGCACAGATGTCGATGTTCTCCATACTGAGGAGTGCTTCGAGCACATGCATTTTGAGATTTAAACTCCTAGCACTGAGTAGCATAACCCTCAGTTTTTTGTTAATTGTGCTGTTTACGGGTGTGGGTTTGACTTTTGAGCCTTGCCTAAAAAAGGCACTATGGGGGCAGCAAGAGCCTTGGCCAGTATTCGAAAGCCTAGGTGTGACAGGTGCAAGCCATCTCTTGTGAAGCAACATGGCTTGTCAGGCATGTTGTCCCAGGCTGACAGACACTGGATCCCCTTTGAATGACACCAGAAGCTTAGCCAATTTTTGAAATTGATAATTTTTTCTTTATACTGAGGTATCATTCTTGGTGAGGGCAGGATTCTACTCAGGGTCAGGGTCATACGAGCCTGGGCTACATGATCAGAGAGCTCTTCCATGTCTCTTTTCATGTAGTCCAGGGAGGTACGTCTCAGGTCATTCACACCAACACGGGCAATGACAGAGTCATATTTGTACTTGTTCTGGAGTGACCTGAGTGCTTTTGTTATGTGGCAGATTCTGGCTCCTGACAGGCAGCTAACAGTAACCTTCTGCTTGTCCAGCCTAGTGAGTGAGTCATCAGTGTGCCTGACTATAGAGTCACTTATTACTAGTGTGTTAGGTATGTTATTTCACCTTAAGGGCTGTGATTGTGCAGCACACTGATTTTGTGTTTTATGTGTTGTCTGGTTTGTGACAGGAGGTACAGGTTGTTTGGGTGTCTGCTTTGGAAGTCTGTGATTCTTTTGCAGGTTTTTATTTAGAACCTCTGAGTATGATTTTGTGTATTTATGTGTATTTTTTGCCAGAGCTGGTTTAGCAGGTCTATGTGCGGCTGGAGGTGCGGTGCAAGTGTTAACCTTCTCCTCTTGACTATCTGTTCCAGTCTTGGGTGGAGACAGCTTAGCCTCCAGTTTGGCTGTATAATTGCATCTCTCGCATATGTTAGTGTTTTGTGGTAGGAGGAGAGGGTTGTCTGTGTACATGAGGCAGCTGTAACATTGCCTCAGGATGCCCAGATTCACCAACTGGACTGGAGAGTACACCTGAAATTGCTCTTTGGTCATGCCTGAATAGTAGGGTGAGCTGCTTAGTCACTTGGTTGGTGAGGCATGAATAAAGAGCCTTGCCCTGCTGGGCAATCAAGTGTCAGGCTATATTAGTGCTTGCTATTAGGTCTGAGCAAGTGCTGGGCTGTAGGATGCTTTTTGAGCGCTTAGGTTGAGAGTTAGTCTAGTTTCAAGGGAAAAACTGAAGAGGAGACTTAGTGGAGCCAGGAATAATTTAACCCTAGCTAACCGGCACTGCCCAGCGCACAAAACTGTGCAAACGTGGTTATTATAGCAGGGAAATGAAAGAGATAGAAGTTAGCCCAAAATGGCCAATAAACTACTAACTTCTGGGCTTCTAATCAAGCTCAGCTGATGTCGTATCTGGTTTCAGTCTATACATGTTTTTACTACTCTGTACCCCACCAACACTATGTTCTTTTCACATTTATTAACTTCAACTGCTTGAGTTTGCTATTTGTCTACATGTCTCATACTCACTTCTCCACTGTCTTCAGTAGCTTTGGATTTGTCGTCATCTCCCTTTGCAGTCCCTACTTTTGCCCTTACACTCCCACCTTAGGTGTACTTACTCCCTTCCACAACAAGTTCCTCAGCATATTTGTATCCTTGAGTTACAACAGGCTTGCACACAAGCACTACCAACTACACATGCTGTTTCACACACATGCATTGCCAACTATGCATGCTGTTTCCTGCCCACTACCCATGAGCCTTGTGTTCATTCAGTGTTTACTATAGCTGCTTCTACATTATTGTGGCTGTGGGTTTGTCCAATACAATCTTCCCGCGGGTCCCTACTGTGGCTGTAATGAGAAGCAGCTCATCACGCAGACTTGCATTGCCGCATGCATTGTTAATGAGCATCTGGGCTCATCAGGCATGCATTGGAAAGAGTGTTGACTTGGCACCCATCGCAGACATGAATTTTATGAATCCCTGTGATAGTCTCTGAATCTAGGCACATTTGCTTTCTTAAGTAAACTGCTCATTTTGTTAGATAACTTGTTCCAAGAGGCTGTAGCCAGTTCATAAAGGGATTTTTCACAAGTAAATAAAGAAAAAAGGTGTTCTTATTAATTTGCTGACTTCATTGTTTCTGAGAGAGCTAAAGAGTTATGTTTGTAGATTAAAAGTGTTTAGCAAGATGATTACTTTCTCTAAATAAGTCCTACTTTGCACTTTGAATAGGAGTACAACGATGTTCAGTGGCAAGCAAACGGTCGATTAGCCTAAAAGTTTCATTTTCAGTTGGTTAAATTATTGCTATGTTGTCTCCAGATAGTAGGGCAATTATTTGCAAAACATTTTCAATGAAACACTTAACACAGATACAACTGCAAAGATAAATAAACACCACTTTATAGCCTATTTTTTTACATTTATATGCTAACCAGTGACATTGTTTTTCTTAGAGTTTATAAAGACAGTATCTGAAATGTAACTCAGACTAAAAATAATACAGAGGATTATGATCGTCTCCTGTTGTAATGTGTTTATTATATGTTCGAGACATGGATGCCAAGAAATTCACCACAAGAGTGAAGCTCAAGAAGGGACTCCTGGCATCCATGTCAAGAACACATAATATTAAGTTACAATCAGAGATCTGATCATAACTCTTTGTAGTGCATCAAAATTTATCTGCTCCATATACTACTAGATGCAGAAAAATAAAATAAATGGAAAAAAAAAACATGAAGTGTTCTGCTGGCTTTGAACACCAGTAAAGTAGTTGAGAAGTGCATTATCTCTTTACATATTCCCTGGGTAAGTGAAGGAGATTGTTCAAATGAACCTGTTTCATGTTCTGCTAGTGTTATTGACTGTCTGGCACTGTGAGTTCTAAGTGGATAGCAACAAGGATGAGCTTAACAGCTCATAGGGAGTACTTACCAATGCTTAACAGTTAAGCGTTCTTCTAATACATAGTAGCACTGAACCAGGGTGGCATTTAACTAATATTTGAGTGTAAACATGGTGCTCCATGCACTACATACACAATGTACATTTGAGTCTCAGTTTTTGACAAAC